>NC_083560.1:103506653-103809740 GCF_019925205.1 Metopolophium dirhodum
TGACGTCATACAAAAAAATCGATAGGCCCTCTCTGCACCACATAGACTGCTATATAGTGTTAACAGCTGCAACTGACAAACGTGTGGGTTGCGTATTTAGTGTTCTTTTACCGAATTGCTTTACATATTACATATGACAGTTTGATAGCGGACTTGTTATAGAAAACAACAATTTCCAGTGTCTATGTAAAATATAAAACAAATATCCTTTATTTTTTTCCAACCCATAGTGTTATGTGTGTATGCCTATAAAGTTAAAGCAACAACAACAACAAATTATAACTTCACCCGTTACTCAAAACAATATTTAATATTATTTTCATTTTATGTAATCACATTTTTTTCCAACCATTTAATTGCCATATTGAACAAACTTTAACTTAAGTTAATTTTATAAGCAATTATTTGAATGTCAGCCAATCTTACGATGGAAATCATAAAGGCAAATGATGACAGCAATATAAACCTCAATAATTGTAACAGAACGGATATTGCAGATGAACACGACAATGCACTTTACTCGTTTTGTGAAACGAGTCACACGAATTGGAAGTAAGTTATACGATTAAATTATTTAAATTATTAAGGTTTTTTTTTATTTTAGTTTCATTATTTTTAGAATGTTTTGAAAAGGTAAATACATATTTAAAATATAAAAGTTCACAATAAAAATAATAACCCCATTATTAGGTTTAAATATTAGTAGTACCTAAGTATAGGTTATTTGTATAAATCCTGAATTAGAATTATAAATACTTATAAAAAATGTAGAATTTTATAGCACGCAGAGTCTTAAAATGTACAAATGTACTACAATATGTTGATTATATTTATAACTTTATAAGTACCACCATATGATTTATATTACATGGAAATTGTAAAAGCCTTTATTCCTGACTCAATAAGGTTGTTAGAGTATTTAAAAAAATTAAATGTTGTCTATTGTACAAATTTACATATTGTATTAATTATTTTATTAAAAAATACAAATCAGAAAAGTTACTGTTGAAGAAAATCTAAGTACTTTTACCGAGACTTTTATTATCCTAAAAGGTGATGACAGACACAAAAAAAATTAAAAAATTAAATTAATAAAAAACACACATCATTATAAAATCAATACATTCATCGCTTCGCTCAGAATCTAAAATTGTAATCAAATGAATTTTAAATTAAATCAAAAATTTTTATTATTATTATTATTTTGTAGTAAAATTTTCAAAAAATTTTCAAAAAATTATCAATTATTTTTAATATATTATGCTTTATACATGCTTTAGGATTTGATATTTGATTCTTAATCTTTTAATTCATTTAAAATTATTAATATAATAATATAGTATGATCCGCTGCCTATAGTTATTTATGCTAAACAATGGCCTGTTAAATTTTTGCTTTTTTCCTAATATAATTATTATAAGTGGCGTATCATTTTATAACAATAGCTCCTTAGTTAAAATTAACAAATAGATATGTTTAATTCTACAATTAATATACGTATTATTATAAATAATATAAAATTATGAAATGTCAAAATTTGGTTTTTTAGTGAAAACAATAAAGTTGGATACTTAGAAGAACAATATGAAATTCTTCATTCATCTGTTATAGCTTTGACTTCACATTTTTCACAGGTAGCATGCAAGTTTATGAGTACAAGCACTTATACTGTTTATCATTTTCGACTATTCTGATTCTTTTATTAATTGCACCATAATATCTTAAGATTGACAACTAAAATAGATTTGATAACTAATTATTTTTTTAATACATTCACATTTAAAATTTTGAAACACTTCTTTTTCTTCTTTTACTAACACGAAAATCCTAAATTTATTATGTATATACATTATACAATATACATGTGTGTTTAATATGCAGGTACAGTTACGAATTCATCAAATTATTGAGTCACCTGATGAAGAGAAAAAACATTTACTTAAAAATTTAGAAGAATTTGCATTTAAAGGCATCCCAAACGTGTATACGAATTGCTCTTTGAACCACTTACTTGTAACAACGGTAGATTTTTGTTAATGACATTTTATGAACGAAAATGTATAGATTTTTTACTCTTAGAACGATGACGACAATATGGTGGAAAAGAAACATCAAGTCCAAATTGAAGTAATCAAGGAAATGAAAAAACAGTTGGAAGCTTTAGAGAGCCATATATACAATAATAAAGACGAATTTGATCTTCCAGAAAGTTTCGTAGACGTTTTCCGCGAAAGACAAAACAACATAATTAGTAAATTCTATCTTTTTAATCTACACAAATTCTTTATTCTCTTTTTTTCCTTTTTTTACATAAGTAATTAATTTAATCCTAATCAAACGGTTTTATTTTTAGATCAAGTAGAAAAAAAAATTAAATTTAAGTATCAAAAACTCTAAAAACATGTCTGTAGAAGAACTAAAAGAAGAAGTTGATAACGCAATTCAAAAAGTACGTAATCAATCAGTCGTACTAATATACAACAATCAACACCTATAAAATATTATCATTTTATATTTTAGTAAAATGCCTAAACTCTTAAATAATTATACTCAATAGTCATAAATAGGTCATTTGAAGTAAATGTTCACAAAAACTTTATTTATTACAACATATTTTGTTGTCGGGGGATGCCCGTTACATAAGAATATGTAAAATTAGAATTTTCCTCGTGTGTGGGTCTGATGTATTATGTAACAGTACCTATTACATAATATAACTGTCGGAAAATTGATACAATTATAATATCAACCTTCAAGTAGTAAGCAAATGCACTGTTCTATACTTCTATAATAGTATCTATTATGATATACTATTGTGTTATTGAGCCGTGCTAATTATCTAGCTACCCCTTTATAATATAGCCCCCCCCCCCCCCCCCCGATTTCCGCCAATGATCAAGGCTTGATGATTTTCGTATAACAATACGTAGTATATTATCGTTAATTAACCAGCAAAATACATTTAATCAATTCTTTATATATATATAGCTGGTAAATCCAATGAAAGCCACAGAACATTTGGTAGATCAGTTAAAAACCCAAATAGCAGATCTTGAAAGGTTCATACAATATTTACAAAGTAAGTTCACAATTAGTTAATTAATTATTGTTCTACAGGGTATATGCCAATATAATCTTATTAACTATAATTGCGTATGGTAAAACCAACGAAGGAAAAAAATCATTCATTTATCCGCTATAAAGTCATAGTTATTACTTAAATTTAATTAAAATGTAACGTGGAAGTAAATTTGAGTTGATGATTTAATAATGTTTTATTCACAATATATTATATAATATCTTTCTATAACAATGGATTTTAAACCTAGAAAGACAAATTGTTATAAGAATTCTTAAATACAATTAAATTTTTTTTATAGCTTAACTGAAAATAAATTTTAATTACTTATTATATTTTGTAAAGATTATTGCTACGTAAACTTAAAAATATAAATTAGTTTTTAAGTTATAGGTATTAATTGGCAAACAAAATTATTTAAAACTAAATCAATCAATATATAAATTGTTTATTTCCATTTCTTAAACGAAATTTTAATTTTACATTTTGTGTACAATTTTCAGCTGGTAAAATCAAATTGAAAACACCAGGAGATAAAGTCACGAAAATATCAGTATCTAAGGACAAAAGTTTTGAACGCAAATCGAGAGACGTGGTAATTGCACAATTTAATCACCTAATGTACTTTTGTTTTTTTTATATTTTATAAAATACTACAGTAAATGTGTTACCATTAAAAAAATAAACCAAATATAGGTAAAATACAATTGGAAAAATAAAAAAAAATAGTTCTAAATAAAACTATGCATAAACGCGGAAATACAAATTTGAATACTTCTTTATGATACATTTATATTTACTTTTATTTTGTCACATCTAAAGCTGCATTTACCATATTATAACAGTGATAAAACTTATTAAATACATCCATTTAGTTTATTAATATTAAATATTTATTATATTATATTTGCTATTTTTCACTTTATAATAATTACGACATTATAATATCAACACCGTATTACTTACCTACCCTAAATTTTGTCTAGTATATCCTAACAGTAGGTTTATTTATTTTTGACAACACTTATTATTAGATCGTGTAAATGTTATTATGAACTATACTAGTGTGATTACTGATTGATCACAGCCTACTCTTCATCACTGATAACTAGTATTCAAATTTGTATCTGAGACCGATTGTAGTTTATTCTTATTTCGTATTATAAACAATTCGATAACGTAGGTAAAATATTATAGACTGCCTATTATTTTTTTATATATTAATACTCAGAATTCAAATAGGTACCTATTCAAATCCCGAAAGAGTAAACACAAATAGTCTAATGAACCCGTTGTGTTAAATACAAACAGATGTTTACTACAAAATAAATTACAACCACCAGGATTCAATAGGTATATAACACATTTATAAATAATATGAACAAGTTTGGAAAGCTCACTATGTTGACACTCAATGAGCGTGCTAAATTTCCGGTCTCTAAATGCATTTTAATACAACGTAATAAACTATAATTTCATATTATACAATTCGAAAATAATTATTTGGTAACCTTTATATTTTTGTACCTTTTTTTGCTCTTTTAATACTAGTATGAAATAAGAATTTACTTAGAATAGAACCGTACTTATTACATCTTAGTATAAACAATCGTAACTATATAAGTGGGTAGTAAGTACCGGTAAGTATCGGACGGAGGGACGGACACAACGGGGATATAAGGTGTTCTGAACATATTATGTTTAGAAACCTAAAACAGAGTAAAATTATAATTTAGATAATAGATAGAAAAATCATTATTTTATGTTTAGATAGGTAAAATAGAATAACTTTAAATGATATTTAAAATCAGTAATTTCTTTAACTTACAACGGATCGCATTAAATTCTTATTTTTTAGCAGTGTCAATGCGTAACACGCATTCAATTTCGTTAAAAAAAGTATTTTCGTGAGTCCGTTAGAATTTTGAAATAATACTAGTAATATAAAACATAGCTTACAATTGCATTATGAATAAACAGTAATAATACGTTTAATTGGTGGAAAGTTTTAAAACCCTAGGATAAATATTTTTTGAATTACAAGATATTAAGTAATAACTAATAAGTAATAAGACAGAAATAACCAAAATATTATTAGACGTAGAAATTTAATTTTTTGTTTAAACATTCAATATTGACGGAATCAGAAATTTTATCTATAGAAAAATATGTAAATAGGTATATATTTTCGATATTTTATATTTTACTGATTACGACCCTTGCATAATATTTCCAAGCTGTTTAACCGGGAAATAAATAATATGAACATTTATAAAACAATTTGAAAAATTCAAATGCCTATAAAGTACAAATAACTCAAAAGGAGCCAAAATATTTTTTAAAATATATATCTCAAAAAATGCTAATTTTAAAATATTTAGAAAGCTTTTTGGAAAACTTTTTACCACCCAACGAGATCTACCAGAAAGTAGAAACCACCCTCAAAATGTAAGCATCCAAAACATGACAACACACACAAAAAAAATAACATTAAAATAATTTTTAAATTTGAATTATTACAATAGCGGTATAGGTAACGATAGTATAGTAATAATAGATATTATAATACATTTTTAAATATTATTTACTTTATTATGATTTATGAATACAGAATACTAAATAACTCATTAAACTAAGCAACCTCCATATAGTGTTGGTGTTGAAAAATATATATTATATGCTTTAAATATTATGTTAATTTAATCTGTGTATTTCTTTTATTCATATTAAGTTTATTAATATTTTTTAACATTTCACACATTAACAGAAAACAGTAGGTGCTGTTAGACGGTTAACTGCAATAATACAAATGTTCATCGGTACTCAAATATCATGCACTCAACGACATTTCAAAATGAATACACTGAAGAAATCAATGAAAATAAATCACTGGGGGTAAGTCTACACATTACGTGCACCTACCTATATATAATAGACACAATGGCGGTTTTAGGGGGGCTCAGGGGGCCATTCCCTCCCAAATTCCAAAAAAAAAGGGTGAACCTACTATATATACAATTTAATATAATATATGGTAATGTACGCTTTTATTATTACGGTACATAATATTATATTATATCAGTATACTCGATATTGGTTAAATGTAAATTCTCGTTACCTAGTCGTTATCTTATATTTTCGTGTAGTACACTAGTACGCCAGTAAATAGTAAGTGATTTTCCGATAGGTAGGGACTTTCAGGTTCTCTATTAATAATTCCTAATAGATATATTTGTATTGATATGTTTGACGACTGTCGTGTTCAGAGTAATTTATTGTTTCAATGATTGTAGTTGTGAATCATTTTACCATGGACAGATACTTTTCAGCATTACGACGTCTTAAAATCTGGCCGAGTACACACAAGGCTGTAACTGAAAAACATTTTGAAGAGTGCCAGTGGCGTGCTCAGGGGGGAGTTAAGGGTTGTATCCCCCCATTGTCTTTTTTTGCTGACCTACAGAAAACAACTTATAAGTTATTACAACCGTTTTAGAGGCATTGATTTTTATTAATTATTTATTTTATTCGTTGGGTCGAGAAGCTTGAAAATTTAATACAAGGCTCCTAATATTAACAATAATATATTGTTAAAATTGCAAATGGCAGTTAAATAATATTAAAAATACAGTCACAACTTTTTTAGAATTTTTTATATGTCAAAAAATTTGCGTGTTGAGTAAATAGCGTGAAAATTTAATACAAGGCTCCTGATATATTTCACAAGTTTTGCGTTTATCGTTATTTAGAATAGTGTTAACACCTATTCAATTTATTAATAATAACTAATGGGGGCAGGTAATGGCCCGGATACGGAATATAATATAATCAATTCTAATGTCCGTATACATGAAATAAATATTTCTACGAAACTAGTATAACTTTTGAATAAATGGTTTTTATATTATTTTATTTTGCGTTATTTTTCGTTCAATTAAATTCTATAAATTAAGTTTTGTGTTGTTTTTCGTTTAATGATATTCTATAAATTACACTTTGCGTTATGTATTGTTTAATAATATATTATAATATACTTTGTTAATCGTTATGTTTAGTTTTGCGGTATTTAATTATTTTTGATTATCGCTTTCTATTATAATTATGTTTACAAATTGCAATAGTTTATTGTCAAATATAACGTTATAATCATAACTTTATTATAACGTTTGCAAGCCTGAAGCCCTTATTACCACAACAATTTATTTAAATGGATTATTACTTATAACGTCCCCCCTCCCCCTCCCCATTGCAAATTCCTGGGCACGCCACTGGGGGAGTCCAACATATTTTAATCTTGTCACTTATCATATTTACGTCTCGTTTAGAGATACATACACACATATCTTAAATTTGCACCACATTTATATAAATAATAGGTACTTATAAATATAAATGTAGGTATAGGGGTGTTAATAATATTAAGTCAGATGATGTGTGGTGAAAAATGCTGAAAGTTTAAAACGCAAAATTGAAATAATGAGTTTAAAAAAATGCATAAACATTAACATTAACATGATGTTTTTTATAGTGACTACAGAGCCAACTTGGAGTTGGTTGTCGCAGAACTATTGGAAATGCTTGCTTTACCTGAAATTCATGTTGATAGTGATTATATGTCGGACTCCGAAGGTGCTATAGCTGCAATGGAATGCAACGGGAAAATAGCTTTAACGGTTCGGAATCGATTAGCTCCAGCCATTCAACATTTGATTCAACATGGCCTCATGGTGGTAAAGTTAAACTTTAAAAAATCATTAATCATAAATCATCAATTTTAATGTGTTTATATAATTTGTACACGATTTAAAAGAGTATAAAAGTCTTGGATCTTCAACTTTGATGATGGTTTCTGGTAGAAAATTGGATCTTGTTATTCTAGCTGGAACATTAAAAGCTAATAGTAGTCAAAAGTAAAAAATTCAAATTCTCAGTACTTTTAAAAATAATGGAAAAATCAAAAAAAATCTGGATTAATATTTCAATTTAAATGACTGTATAGAGACTTGAATTTTTACGAAATTTTCACATAAGGATTTTAAAAATGTTATGGCTTTTTTGTGCTATTAAATTTTTTATTCATTTTTTAATTTATGTGTGATACCTACCATAATATTATTATCTATTTTTAACTAAAAAAAAAATTTGAACATTTAATACAAGGTCCCCTCACATGTTTTGATTACCAAATTTTAAAAATTCAAGGATTTTATAAAATCCCAACGGTCACACATAATACTTGACGCTTCTCCCCACTTAATCATCAAAACGCACATAATCCAAATGTTGACGACATCCACAAATCCACTATTATTTTGTACTAGGTATCAATCCTGTAGAAATATTGTGTTTTAATAATAATCTTTTTTATTACTAGAACTGAGTTGTTTATTTTTACTTTGACGATAACCTCAACTAGGTTTATACCTATAACCTATACCTACTATATAAGATTTATTTCGAATGATGTGTTATTATATTTAAATGTTTAGATTCACATCACTATAGACATTAATATTTTAAATATACCTATACCCATACAGCATAAAAATATTTCTCGACTATGGTAAAAATATTTTCAGGAAAATAATATACTTGTCAAAATATTTTAAAAAGTTGCGTAAATAATTAGGAAATATTTTAGTTATATTCTTTGGCCCAAAAGTTCATATATTTGAAAATATTTTATAAAAAACATTTACAAAATATTTTAATTAGATATTTTCAAAAAACATTTTTACGGAAACTTTATAAAAATATTAAGTCAACATGTTTATGCAATCATATAGTAAATATTTTGTTATCATAAGAACAAAATATTTATAAAATATTGTTAGTCAAATATTCATTATTCAACCATTTTAAGACATTCACAAAATATTATCATTTTCCAAATGCTGTGTGGGTACCTATAGCCTATAGGTACCTAGTCGATACCAAAAATGTCTAAATCCGTAGCAGTATAATATATCAATATTATGCACTACGCAGGTTGGTCAAAGCACGAGTGTCGTACCATTTGTGGACTGTTTGCATCCAAAGATGAACAACTCAAAATCAACAATGCACGCATGGGAGCTTATATTAAAATACTATGAGATAAAAAACGGTGATTACTTCAACTCGACACCTGCCCGTAAACTATCTCAGAGTTTCAATTTAGACATTGAAGGCTGTAAATCGTCAGTTTCTTATAAACAAGTATTTACTCACATGACAATTTTGTTTATGAATTTAGTATTTATTTATTTTTTATAACCGACCATTTTTTTGTTATTACAGTGTCTACTGTCTATTATTGGAAATATAATAACATCCCATTCCCGGTATAAAAGAAGTTACGGTTCGTGTTTTAAAGCATTCGTGTGTGCTGGACTGAAGTAAGTTACATACATTTTAACACCGGGTATCTATAGTAAAAATGTATTGTTAAAACTATAAATAGTAGTACCTACATTTGGTTGTCTGCGAAGTGCAAACTATAACTTCTCTACACTATATTTTAATAATAATTTAATTTTTCAGTTCAAAAATGTTTGTCAGTTGGTTAAAATTTATATTCAAATGTCAACCATTGGTTGAACTTTACTATCAACCTTGGAGTTATGTAGCGCAAACAGGTTCGATTTATTTTTTACTTCATTGAAAAATATATTTGATATTATTAAGAATACGTTACCTATACTAAGTTTTGTTATCCGTTTAGCATGGAAAATTTACTAAAAACGATTTTTTTTTTAAATGTATAAAAGATGGTAAAAAATGGTAAAAAATACCTACTTAAAGTATACACAAAGTTATATATTTATCCGTGTATAATTTTTTTATTTAAAGATCAGTTAAGTTACATAATATTGTATTACCTATTTAGTATTTAACTATCTATTTAGACATTAATTCATACCTAATATTAAATCTACATACAAAAATGTAAATAAATCTTATTTAAACGGGGGGGTGGGGAGGAGGATTATGTAGGTATGCAGTAGTCAGTAATATGTTAAAATATTTTCATACTTCACTATTTCTATTTCATAGAATATCAATTGAATTGGACAACTTTTCGCGAAAAGATCGATTTTACGAAGTGGTTACGTCATATAATATCTTATACTTACACTTATATTTATATAATTATATTCCAGATTTATCCCATGAATATGATATTACATTATTAGTTATTACTTATTGCATATATCAACAATTAATTTAATTTCAGGTTTCGACGATGCATTGCGTTCACTGGAAAAATTGAACCAATATAATTTTGATCTACCTGCAGATTTAGCTATTCGACAACTACAAAACATAAAAGACGCTTTCTAATATCATTATAATTTATATTTTAAAACAATTAATATTTTTGTAAACAGAAAATAATTAATTTTTGTCTTTGTTATTTATTAATTTATTTTCGTAGAATAAAGTTGAAAATAACAATATATTTTTTTTTTCATACTTGCATGTACATATCTAAGTGAAAAATTTCCTATTAGGCACTATTCTTAGTGGCACAAATTATCTGTTTTATTTTTTAATTACTACTTATTTTTAAACCATCACCTATCTTAGTGTTGCATCAATCACGAAATTATGATGACATATAAGATTAATACTTCGGACTTCCAATTTCCTAATAGGTACACTTAATATACCTCTCTACCTCTCTCTTTTTTGATGTGACATTAGAAAACGTTAACGCCTATGAAAATTTGATGTTAACACACAATGTAAATACCTATTCATTCACGTTGAATGTGTTATGTGTAGTCTTTTTGCAGTTTTCACCAAGTGCGTATGATAAAAGTAAAAACAAGTCTTCTAAAAAAAAAATAAAGAAACTGCTCTTACTGACATATGTATTCGTATATAAAAACATGCATTTAACCCACGCTAAATAATAATAAAATAACATTCAAGCCACGCGTAGGTAATAACAAACCAATTATCTATTTTAAAAGTATATTGGACGCCAAATGGCGTCAAACGCGTTGCTGATTGATCTTCATGACGCTAAATGTAGTACGCATTCAACGTGTTAAAACATTTATTTTAACAATTCAATTTCATCTATAGAAACAACTAACGTGTAAGTATAGGTATTAGGTAAAGAAATAGCGCAAGTTATAACAATGTATATATATTTGCATATTTTTGTATAATTGTATACCTATCTAATAATTTCTTAGAGGTAGCAATATAGACGATTAGGTAGTTAGGTAATAAGAATAAACATTGTTAAATAATAGTTTGTAGCAAGGCAATATTATTAATAATTTGGTCTATAATATTATATAATATATTGTGTTTTAATTAAATAATTAATTTAAAAAAATATATTACAATTACGAAAAATGGGGAAAAAAGTATGAAGACAATTTATACTAATATATTATGGATGATTTTACATCCTTGACTGCTTAGAATTTTAGATAATTTATAATTGTATGCCCTTAGTACAATGTACCTCTAGTTGCACCCACCATAGGTTGCAGCTCATCGGGGTTTTATATATAATAATTTTAAAGCAAGTTTTATGAGTATTTTAAAATTGTAAATTGTTTGTACATTTCAAAATACTTGCTTCAAAATTAAAATTTAAAAAAAAACATATGTGGTTCACTGGATAATAATTTTACTTTTAAATTGTATAAGAGGTCAATTCACTCTAATTTTTAAGCTAACATGATCTGCTAAGACAAAGAGCCCGCATTTGTTGTCTTCGTCATACGGACGACATAGAAAATGTTTGTTTGCCAGTTTCAATAGTGTGCTGTTAATTTTGATATTAGAGTGAATCGACCTGTTATCAAACATTTAGGTAACAACATTATATGTGTTCTCTCTTTGATTTTTTACGATATTTTAATTTAAGGAAATATACGGCCTGCGCCTTTGCAGAAATATATATTCCATATAATCTGATAAGTAGGTATTTTAACCATTTTATTATCGTACCAAAATATATTGTAAGCAATCTGAATAATAATCAATAAGTAATATTTGAATAAAAAAGATAATATAGGTACCTCTAATCATTTATTTTCAGTTTTCAAAACCAATGATTTAATTCTATTTTAATTACCTACCTACAAGCTAAGACAAACTAAAGAAACTGAACTAAGAAATGCACCTTACCGCAGACTTGCTGAGATATTGTATAATATTATAACCTATACTTGGACAGTTTTTTTATGATCAATCATTGGAATTTAAATTAAACACATAGGTACTTATATTAAATTTTACAATGACTTACTCAATGACAAGGTACACTCGACAGTCGACACCTACTAGCTATACAATAGAACGTTACCTACTTGCCCACATTTATTTTTGTACTGTTACAGTATTACATGATTAAAAATATTAGACTAAAAGGCACTTTACCACGCCCCTTACGAATAAATTTCAAATTTTTTTAAAGACGTGTTTTAACGCTGTTTTGAAACTGATTGTTTTTTTTTTTTGCGGAAACCATTATTAAAGAAGTTTTGATAAAAATACTCATGGTGATTGGTGGATTACAAAATGAGGGTTTGGCGTTCAATTCCCGATTTCATACTCTTTTTTAAATGTTTTTTCGTGATTCACTCGACGTGGTTTTACATAAAAAATCTAGGGATATTTTTGGTTTGCAAAGCGTAGGTAGCGAGTGAGTATCAAACACACCATCTACTTTCTTCTGGAAAATGTACTTTACCTTAAGCCCAATGTTTAAAGATGTTTTGTCAGAACTTCTCTAATAATGGTTTCCAGGGGTGTATTGGTACGGATACGAGCGTATACCCGTCAGCAGATTTTCGATTTTCGGCGTATACCTAATGAAAAATCTCATTTTACGGGTATACGCTCCTAAAATAACCCGAAAACCAATTAAAAGTTAAAACTTATTTATTAAATATATTAGTTTATAGGAAAAAAATGTTATGATGTTTTAATGAATTATTTATCTATAGAAGTATTGAAGATAACAATATGCGTTGTGTTTAATGTATTTTAAGTTCAATTTAGTAAGCGCGGAAAACGTGTTTCTTGCGGTGTTGTATGCTGGTAAGTGGTAATCATTACTGACGCTACGTGTTTATCAGGCATGGGCCAGTTGAATGGCTTATTATTTTTGATTTATTTATTATTTATATATTTATTTATAAATTTTTGTTACTGCAATAATGGGTATTTTCCCTAAAATGTAAGTATTAAACAATTTAAACTTACAAGAAACTACAAGAGTGTAAAATGTACAACCCGTAAGGTGTTTGGCCACTGGTGTCCGTTTTAACTTTTAAATTCAAAGAATTTGACTTATAAGTTTTTAAATATAAATGGTCCACCTCTGAATCAATGGAGCCCAGAAGTATACATTACGTCATGGCTAATTAGTCAACATAGAGCTACTGATACTAGATACTAGAACAAAGATGTTGAACACCGATGAACCCAATATTGAATACAAAACATCTTTGTGGAAAATTCTATAATAGATTGTATAATATTAATATTATATATTATATATTCATAATTTAATATAATAATATTCTTTTATTTATTTTTTGTTTTTTATTGTTATTTATTTTTTTTGTTGACATTCAAGTTGATTTCGTTTAATTTTCTATTGTTATATTATTAAAAAACAATGTACCTACTAATTTAATTGCAACAACGTTATTTACGATAATATAATTTGAACGTAATATTAATTAGAAGTTCTAAACGTATTAGAGATTAATGAATGTTTTTCGAGTGGAGTGAAAAAAATTTTTTTAGGTTACATACATATTTTATTAGTGCGTATACCCATAATTATATTTACCAATACACCACTTATGATTTCAGTATAAAAATGCAAACAATTTAAAAATCAGCGTTGAAAACATCTAAAAAAATTTCGTGAGGGGCGCGGTAAAGTGCATTTGTACCATAGTTAAATAACTATTGTTGAAATGAATAATTAGATATGCATAATGCAATTAATAAAATTGTAAATATTAATGATACCTACCTATAGGCATTGTTGGGTAAGTTACTTTTAAAGTAATTAAGTTACTTTACTCATTACTCGAATAAAATTGTAATGAAATTACTTACTTTACTTTTCAAAAAGAAAAAAAAGAAATATTTTTTTTTAATTTCTTGGAAATTGTTATTCTGCAGGCAATAATGTAACTTTTTATAGAAATACATTACCTATAGTAGTATTTGAAAAAGATGTGCAAATAAAATATGTCAAGTAATACATATTTACATAACAATTGTAATTACTTATGAGTTATGACTAATAAAAAATAGTACTAATTAATTGTATACATACTTATCAATGGTAATTAATTATTATAGGTACCTATAGTTAAGTACTTAAGTATATGATGTATATTGTATTTATGTCACATACTCATAACATAAACCTTAGGTATGTAAAAATAAAATCATAATACATATAGAACACAATAAGAACTTATAAAATTATAAAAATAAATCGTTTATAAATGCCAAAATATGGCTGTAATAATTTATCACAGTACAATGTAAATATTTTGATTTTATTTAATTTTCAGAAAAATAATGTTATATTCTAATGATATGAAGTGCTATTAATGAATAGCTTCTTCTTCAAGCCAACCATGACCAATGCCCTATAATTGTATGACCCTTCCATTGTGCTTATTGTAATTATATTTTTATACAGATTGTACAAATAAAAAACAAATATGACAAAAAAAAAAAAAAAATATTCTAATGTAAATTCTAAATACCTATAGTAATAACTAATAAGAATTTTCAAACTGAATAGTTTTTGTACAACACTAATTTTTTTATAAAACCTGCATAGTTTAGGAGCGTATAAAACTTAATAGTCCACGCTAGATATTCATAGGAAATGTTCTGCGGAGGTACCTAGTACCTACTACCTATATATTTAGAAAAATCAAATTAAATAATAAATTCTCGTGGTTTACGGTGCAATTCGACATATCAAATGTCAAAATCATTGTAAACTGAATTTTGGCGAGTTAAAATTAAATATACATACATATAAGATTGGTAAACATAATAATACCCGCATAGATATAGATTTTTCAACTCGTAATAAGTAGGTTCTTAATAATTCAAAACTGTAACGCGTTATTTTATAGAAACTACTTATCAAAAGTAATTTCCATTACATTTTCGTTACTTGGAATTACGTAACGCGTTACAACAGTGGCGTCACGAACAACGAACTTCATTAACTTATGAGGCACAATAAATTATATTAGTAATTATAAATACTTATATAAATAATTACGTATTTACTTAAATGGTAACTGAGAATGATTGGCTAAGACGGCTAAGTGTTAGTGTGTACTTATAAATTATTTACTATATTATGTGAAATGCCCCTAGTCTCCAGGACACCCACCATCCTTTAAGCTGAGGCACGTGCCTCAAATAAAGTCCTTCGTCACGCCACTGCGTTACAAGCAAAGTAACGCCGTTACAGTAACGCGTTACTTTCCTTACGTTACTACCCAACACTGCCTATAGGCTATAAGTACCTAGTACCTACCTACATTGCACCTACTAGTGGCTATTTATATAGTTATTTCTTATTGTAATATCATACCTACTACCTAATTATTCCGTTTGAAAAAACATAAATACATTTCAATAAATATTTTTTAAATTACATAAATTTTACACCATATTATAATGAAATATTTTATTCTTATAAAATAATTTACCTATAGGTAAATTAAACACGATATTGTAGGTAGCATAACTTGATCGGCAATATAACAATACTTGGTATTTGTTACTCAGGATGACGGAAGCGATAAGTCGCAAATCACATATTATGTACGGGAGTTATATTCACAGACATAAATATTAAACACCATGACAAAATAGATCTATAGAAATCAGTGTTGGGCAAGTTACTTTTGAAAAGTAATTAAGTTACTTTACTCGTTACTTAGAGATAAATGTAATTAAGTTACTTTACTCGTTACTTAGAGATAAATGGAATTAAGTTACTTTACTCGTTACTAAAATAAAATTTTATCGAAATTACTTTACTTTTCAAATAGAAAAGTAACTCATTGCTTTCTCGTTAAAAAAAAAAATTTTTATTTCTTGGCAATTATCTTTTGCAGCCAAATTGAACATACAAATAACAAATTCTTTATTTATAAAGACCTGAATAGTTAATTGGATTGTATCAAACGACAAACTTGGTCTTCCACACAACCTATTCATAAGAAAACTATTTAAAGGAATCATATTAAATAATAAATTTAATAAACTGTTTCGTGATTTAGGTGCAATTCGACATATCAAATGTCAAAACCATCGAAAACTAAAATGTGGCGAGTAAAATTAAATGTATATAAATATTAGATTCATAAATACCCGCATAATAGACAAACATGTTTTTTTTGAATTCGCAATAGGTAGGTGTAATAACAGGTTAAGCGCCATGTATAGGGTCTATTGACCTTTCATACGACTTGTCAAAATGATTCTTATCAAATTCGTTAGGTTTGTCTAAAAATTTTTTTACATTTCAGTGAGAAGAAAGACAGCTATCAATTTTGATTACATATTAACTATTGATTAACTTTCTTACCTGAAATGAATGCACACATAAAAAATGTGATGGATCTTAGAACTTTACGTGGCGTTAATGACAAGTGTAGGGTCATTAGATCCTTTATTCAATTTTAAGTGTTATAACCAATTATGTAAAAATACAATATTTAACTTTTTATATAAATTACACACTCATACATCAGATATAATAAATAATAATACCTTTTATTTTGAAATTAAAAAAAAATTACATAATAATATAACATGCAATACAATATATTGTAATTTATATATAAACAACTGTAAATAATGTCTACAATACATTTTTGTGTTTTTTTATAAAGCAATCTTTACATATTTGTAGTTTACATCCATCGCAATAAGTAAATACTTTTCTTGTTTTGTTTTGAGCTTCTAATCTACCGAGATTTTCTGACTTCTGCGCATAAATACGGCTTACACATTATTTTTTGTTGTGTTTTAACTAGTAAATGTTTTAAGCCCGGTGAAATAGGTTGAGCCGTTGAGGAACATTTGGTTTATATAGTAGCTGCTTGACAATTTCTTCTTTGAAAGTAGTTATTGTTATGGATTTATTTTTGGTTACAGACTTAAATAATGATAATGCATTGACCTATGATGTGGATAGATGAATATCAAAAGCCACTTTTTTATACCATTTTATAGTCTTCTTTAAAGGTGTACTGCAAGATGAAATTTGATCAGAACGGTCTATGTACGATTTTCCTGTATTGTAATCTTCGACAACGAGTGGCTTTTTTATTATCCTGTCCCTTTTTTGTATTTCGATGACTTGGTCAGAGTGTTTTGTTGTGATTAATAAAATGTCACGTTTATCCCGCCATTTAAGAATAATTACGTTATTGTTGCTCTGTAAAGCAATTATCTCTCCTTTTTAAAATTTTTTTTTAACTACATTTTCCGGGTTATGCTTACGATTGGCCCTCAGAGTTCCCACCAAATGTGTATTTTCTTGGTTAAGTTTTTCAGCTAACTTAACACGCGAATACCAATTGTCAGTACCTATACAAGGTTCGTCCAAAATTAAGATATAGCTCCATTAACTTTAATACAATTTTATAAGACACGTCAGTTTCTCTTACTGCTTCTTTCCCGGCATAAATATTATAACACAAAGTATAAAAATCTTTTGAACATAGTTTGAATATTTTAATTCCATAACGATGTCTTTTATTTTTCAGGTATTGTCTAAAGACTAAACGCCCTATAAAAGGAACCACACTTTCGTTTATACACACTTTGTTTTCAGGAATGTACCATTTATTGAAATTGGCTACTAACATATCAACTAGGTGTTGTATTTTGTTTAGTCTACCATGCTCAATAATTTCATTATTTCCCCAATGAAATATTCCTAGAATCAACTCAAATCTGTTCTCCAGTAATCTCTTAAATTCGGCATATTCACTAATCCCATCCATATAATAAGTCCAAAAAAGTTTCTCATCTCAGTACGGTCAATAGGAGTCCTTTTTTTCAATCGAGAATATTTTGATAATCTACGCGAATTTATTATTTGGTGAGCATAACGATTGGTCTCAGAAACTAGAAAATGTAGTACATTTTCATCAATAAATAATGTATAAAAGTCTATTGGAGCGCAATCTTCCATTGAATCAATGATATCTGGATTAATACCAACATATAAATTTAGTGGGTTGTAAACTATTGTATTTAAATTACCAGTTACTGGTCCCCATGTAATTTCATTGCTTGGCATAAAAACATCAACATCATCTTCGAACTCATCGGCTGTGAGTTGAGCACATTCGTCGATATCATTTTCAAAATCATCATTGTCACAATTCCCTATATTTTGTTCTTCATCATGCTGTTCAAGGCCGTAACTGGCAAAAAATTTCAGGGGGGGGGTCCAACATTTTTTTAAATATAGATACTAAACACTTCATTTTTACGTTAAAAATATAAAATTGTATTATTATCATTATTAAAAACATATTAGGTCATTATTATAATATTCAATTTACATAAACATAATAGTTGATTTTTTATATACATAATATATAGACTATTTAACTATTATTCACATTACAAAAGCACAAATCAAAAAAAAGATAAAATATAAAATACAATTTTTTCACTAAATACCTCAATTGCATGTTTCCAATTATTAAAAATTTTGAATACTAAAGAGGAAAGTTTTTGATTATTGCCTTTGCCTCCGATTTCTTGACCAAATATTACACAGTATTTACATAGGGCACCACCATTATCAATTGTAGAGTAAACAAGCCACGGAAAACGTTCAAACCAGTAAAATTGAAATTTTAGATTTTTTTTTTGAAGTTGTGGATGTTGGAAATACATAATTTTTATCTGGCATCCAAGGAGAGTTAAAAATTTTAATTTTAGTTCATCACACACATTTTTATTTAAACAGTAACTAATATCGTTGTTTTCAACCTCAATTGTTTCGTTAGTTTCGTTAGTTACTTGTGTTTGGACAGTGGGGACATCATCAGTCTAAAATAAATGAAGTAGAAGGTACTTTTTAATTTATCTATACTCTATATAGTATGGTAATTAACACGTTCAATTATTAAAAAAAAAAAAAATAATAATAATACAATCAAACAACACCAGCAAAAATAATGAGGCATTAAAGTCAATCTACGTGTTGACCTCGGCATTGAACGTATTAATAATTATTAATACATAATATAATACATTTGTATTATAACCATTTTATATAATAATAATTAAATAAAATAGTACATTTTTAACATAACTTTTGTCTCTTTGTAAAGTAATTTTGAATTTGGTTTCTTTTACTCATTTTATACACTTTACGTGAGCACGAACAGCAGTAAAATGAATGTTTTACAATACACACAATATTGTTATATTCTTGTTTTATAATCTTAAATAATTTGGATTTTCTGCGCCCGTATTTCATAATATATAAGTTTATATCACTTGTGAGTTGTGACAATCACATTTTATTGTAACTAGTACCATTGATTATAAATGCTAGTACCTAATCGTATCTATTGATTCTAATCTTTATTACGGCGTTGAAATAAAATAAAATGATAAATTTAATCTTATTTTAAATTACTGTTTTAACAAAAATATACAATTATTATTTAATACAATTTATAGTTTATAAACTATATTCACCGCTAAAATGTTTCTACTTTTAAAAATTTCGGGGGGGGGGGGGGGTCCGGACCCCTGGACCCCCCCTCAGTTACGGCCTTGATGCTGTTGGTTTGGTAAATAATCTGGATCAATATCGGAATCATCGACCTATATTTTACAATGTAGTATATTTTATATTTAATATATAATTTATTTTAATATATGTAATTTAAATATATACAGTACAATGTTTATATTATTTCTTACCTCATTCTCACTATCATCTGTATCAAATTCAAAGTCACTATTGTTCAACCAATTAACTATCCGTTCGTCCATTTTAAGATATACAAATAACTAAATGTCTATCACGCAACACGTTCATCAATCGACTGTGTTATATTGTAGTATTGCAATAGGTTTACCACTAATAATGAACCATTTTACAAACTTGTCCTACAGGCCACGCTCTATTTTAATTCCATAAGGAAACATGTAAAATGAAGGTTTTTGAGACCCTACGTGGCGACTAAGACAAGTACTGCATGACGGGCTTCAAAACCCTACGTGGCGATATTGACAAGTCACATCGACGGGCCAATAGACCCTACATGGCGTTATATTCAAAACTCAATTTTTTGGCTTGGCGCTTAACCTGTTAATAATTCGAAACTGTAACGCGTTATTCTATAGAAATTACTTTTCAAAAGTAATTTCCATTACATTTTCGTTACTTGGAAATAATTCTAATGAAATTACGTAACGCGTTACTAGCAAAGTAACGCCGTTACAATAACGACTTACTTTCGTTACATTACTACCCAACACTAATAGAAATCTATTTTGTCATGTTAAACACGAAATTAATATAACATTAATATAGGTACCTACTACCTACTCTCTTCCGCACGATCCAGTCTTTATAATAATAATATAGAAAAAACAGGTGATACGAAAAAGCAAATATAATAGATCGTATTATATTACAAAGTATTTGAAAAAAGTTATTATCTTATCGGTCACTCATTGAGATAACAGTATCATTAAACGCCGGAATTTATGTACTGTGTGTGTCTACGAGTCTTATTATTATTTGTGTTTCGTGAAATTTTGATTGACGCCTAAAATGTTTCTATCAATAAATAGGTATTATAGTAAAACCATAATCGGCATTATAGGTATCTAGTTACGCACTTACACAGGTATTTTCCTGTACATTTTTTTGTTTACGGTGTGTGATGCGAGCATGTATCTGTAATATTGTATCTAAATGCACCTATAGTCTGGTTAATTACTGGTGTTGTTGTTGTTGCTATTTCACACACAATACACATTGCAACAACATGAGTCCTAGAGATTTCCTGTACCGGTTGAGAAGGAGTTTAGAAAAAATTAAAATGTAAGCAGTAGTTTATTCGAGCTAACGTGTGTCTGTCAATAGTTTTACATAATTGTGCATTGTACCTAATTACAGATCAAAGAAAATCGCCATTGTGGTCACTTTTATAGTCACTTTAATATTTTATCTAAGTCCTTACTGGAGATCATCCAACAACCGAAGTCTAGAGTATGGTAAGTTTTTAATCATATCTAATCATAAATTGTGTATACAATGTAGGCAGGTACATATTAATAAAATGTTTTAGTGAAATATACTAATTGAATAAGTAATCTTGGTAGATGCCCATAAATATTATAAACATTTTCTAAAATTTGAGAACAATAATTTATATGAATATTAATTGATTAAATGATAATATTCAAGAATATAAAACATTATTTCATTAATTCTTATTAATTTCATTAAAACAAATTAATACCTATTTCATTCAATTACAAAAAAATTAAATCTTTTACAAAAAGTTACTCGCTTTACATCAAATGGGTAATATTTAGAAAAAATAGGAATGCGCAAGTTCTATTTAAATGTATACGTATATTATGAATAATATCTCACTTCTATCTTAGTTAAATATATATAGGTAAGTACAAGTAATTAAATGTTCTTATTTACAATATTATTATATTATTTTCAATAACATGCTTAAAAGGTATATTGAGTACCAATGATTAAAATATTTAATATACATATTTTATTAAAGATGTTAAAAAAGTGCAGTAATTTTGACCATATCGTGACTAACACCAGGTTAAGTAATATAAACAAGACCGTAAAATTATTTTTCAATTGTTACTTTTTATATAAACTAATGTAATATATATCTTTTAGGTAGATGGTGGGTATTATTAATCCTAAACGATTTTTTAAGTAAAAAGGTTTTAAATCCATGAATACTCACTTCTTGCAGATAGTTTGAGTTATATTATTTACCAGTACAAATTTGTATAATCCGTGGATATAAAACCGTTTTAACACAATTATATATAATTATTAATTAATAATCCTACACTGGAATACATTCTATAAAAGTGTTATATAGACGTACCTATACACAATCAATATTTTTCAAATTTTGAAATTGCCTAGTGAATGCACTTTACTATTTCTGCAGTACATAAACCTAACAAATAGTAAATTAATTCATATTTGAAATATAAAAATATGTCCAAAGTATTTAGTCCAATCATAATTGTGACATGTTCGAGGTGTGTGGATATAATGATTTGATTCTCTAGTTCCAATGAAAATTGTTATAAACGATTAATTTATTAACAATATTAATATTATTAATAAATTGATACATCAATATTATTTTCAATCAAATACACTAAAAATAAATTTATATTTTTTTTTATTCATAGATGAATTATTTATGAAAAATGGTCTATTTGAGAAGCTATCTTTTCATAAACAAGCTTATGATATGTTTGATGCAAACATTAAGCACGAGCCACTGGATGCTGATGAAAAACCATACAAAGAATTTATAGGAAATGGTTATTTTGGAATAACACTTGATTATGATTCTCCAATCTATATAAAAGGCAACAGAGCATTGTCAATACCTATTTATTGGTATCCAGTAATTAAAATAGATATTGAAGCACCATCACAATTGGCTACAGTTGTCAATTATAAAAATGGTATAGCGTACCGATACGAATGTTTTTCCAACAGACTCCAAAGTAGTATTAAATACTTTGCATTCCGAGCCTTACCAACAATTCTTGTTCAGGATATAGAACTAACAAATCCTACAGACTTTGTGCTATACGCTAAACTTAAGCAACACTCTCATAAACATGGTTGGTCAATGTATAGCACACGCCCCATAAAGTAAGTTGGTTTATACACTCATATTTAAATAAATAAATTGTTTTATCATATTACTCTAGATTAGCTGACCAGACTGAAAGTTATATAGTTGAATCTGGTATTAGTACATCAACATCTGAAAACCCAATTTATGGTGTTTCGATAACATACTCTCAGTTTCCAATAAATGTTAAGGTAAATTAAAAAGTATTTATGCAAGGTAAATAACTACCTAAATAATTGTGAAATATTTATTATGGTTATCTTCATAGGTTGCACCACATAGTATATTTAAATTACGTATTATTATTTCAATTGAATATTTGGATTTGAAAAATTCCTTAGAGTTTACTGGAGTTAGGTCAACTTTAGAAAAAAAATCAATTGAAGTAAGTTTAATTATTCTTTTTATTATTGTTATTTTTAATACTTGTGTAATTTTGTTTTATATCTATTTTCATAATTTTCAGTCAATATTGAAAATCTTACACTATGAAAACATTGAGAAAACACACATTGATATTTGGGAGAAGCTATGGAGTACTGGTTTCTCAATAAGCATGTCAAAAGCCAGTGGCGTTTTAAATGGTGATTTAATCAATGCAACTGTGTATAGTGTTCTATCCAGTGTTCGAGCTCCTTCCTATGAAATAACATCTTCTCCTGCTGTTCTTGCTAAAGTTGCTAGTAGTCTTTCATATGTTGAAGGTTGTTATGGTGCAAACCACGACACTTTGTACGTATATTTTGTATTTTGTAAAATAAATAAAATAAAATGTTATCATGCATTAATTTTTGTTATTATTTTAGACAAGCTGTAGGTTTATGGTCAAATCTTTCTTCAATTGAAAAAATCAACAATGCTGTGTCATTATGGATTCTTACTTTAGAAAAACAAGTAAATGTCGATAAATTTATCCTCATAAATAATAACTGTATAAAAACGCTTTCTACTATTTACCATAGATGATCATTATGTAATTTAATTATAATCTCTGTTTCAGGGATGCCATAATCTTGTTAATGCGGGAGCTTCTGGAGTAGCTCAAGCAATGGTTTTAAGCTTTGGAAATTTCCGATTTAACAACCAACATTTGCAATTTAATATGCATCCAAAATTTTTACACAGAAATTTTCATTTCCGGTAATAAAAAAAAATACGCAAAATATGCATATTTAAAACAATAATTCATGTTATTGCAAAATGTTGCTCGATGAGTATGTGAAACATTAATAAATTATTATTTAAACTATTAGTGATGGGCAATACTAAATGGTTTTTATTTTTATTTATTATTTGATCACATTATTAAGATGGCTTATATTATTGTAGTAAATACTTAATTTAACCTATTAAGTACTTTATTTTAAATTATCCAAATTTAAAGTTTCATTGTTATTACCTAGAAAATGTATACTTTGATTGCAACAGCTATAACATTGAATTTAGTATATTGATTTTATATGTAACTATTTTTAATGAATATGTTAAATATATTTTTTACATGATTAGGCGTATCAACTATGGAAATATGACTCATATAAATGTGACAGTTTCAGTGCAAGAAAATAATAAAGCCATTATATCTGTAGCTATAGACCGCAGTGATAAAAATTATTATGCTTGTGATGGTGGATGCTTAGATGAACCCGTTTTGTTAGGGTAATCATTGGTCTAAGAAAAATTACATCAAATATCTAAACAACATTTTTTACAGACCAGAGTATAAAACGTTTCCAGTTAAGCTAACAGATCCTGTAACTGGAATATTATATTTGACCTATGATAAAAAACACATGGAAGACCTAAAACATGCAATCCATGTTAAAGAAGTTTCAGAGGGTATTCATTTTGTTTTTTATTTTGCTATTCAGTTAGTATTATTAATAATAAAAATTTAAATAATAATAATTTTCTAGCTCCAGCTCATGAACACCACGTATTAGCACTTCATAAACATGGACACCGTCTTGGAGGATTGCCAACATTTTTCTGGGTGGCAATTGGTTGTTTGATTGTCATATTTCATCTTTTCCTATTCAAACTAATTTACAATGAATACTTTAACTGGCAAGATAAATCAAGAATAAAATATGGTAAACTAGCATATAAATAAACATTAATAATTATATCAATTAAAAATTAAAATAAGTAATAACTATATTTCACAAATATTGTTATTTTAAAAGTTATCTATAAACCATTATAAATGTTCTTAATTTGTTAGGTATCATTTATTTGATTTAAAACTAATAAGATCTCATGTTTAAACGCCTAATAATAGATTTAAATTATTTTGATTGGTAAAACAATCACAAATAATTATAAATAGTAGTTAATTTCATTATTATTGAAGATATGTGTCTCAATGATATCATTATTTACCTTTGTCATAATTTTATTATTATTTACAATGTTTTATGTTTTACCCAGACTAAATGTTTATAAATATAATGTAATCCCAATTATAAATACAACCAGAATTAATTTATAATTCCTGCAAAAATATAAAATCATTAAAATATTGCACATTTAAATCACCGTGTGGATTAATACCACATTGTGAAATTTTAGTAAAGAATAAATAGAAATATTTGATAATTTAACTAATTAACAGGGTTTGGCAAAATGATTCATCATTTATTCAAAATATTAAAAGCAAAATGTATTTAAGAGGACGCTATACCCGCATGCGTTGTCTCCGTCTTACAAATGTACAACATAACAAAAAACTCTTTATAGAACCACTCCCTCGGTATTTATAGTAGAATTACCAAAATTCTACAACGCATAGGGAACAACTTTATCTGTGTCTTAGCGTTTTTATTTTTTTGATGGCATTTACCAATAATTTTTAATAATTAAATGAAAAAAACAAAAAAAATTCTAATGTTCTCAAACTGATAACTTTAATTTGATTTATGTTATCCAAATAATAAAAACGCTACAACACAGATAAAGTTGTTTCCTATGTGTTGTGGAATTTTGGTAATTCTACTATAAATACCGAGGGAGTGGTTCTATCCCGCGCAAAACAGTACTTGCTATGTTGTACATTTGTAAGACGGAGACAACGTATGCTGGTATACCTTCCTCTTAAAATAACTTTTTTTTTTAAATATAGGTTTGAAATAAATAAATATAATATACCTATATAGGGCTAGATATACAAGTATTCAGTGTTAACTATTGGTAATAATTTATTATTACTAATAAAATATAGCCTATACATTTATGTGTAAATGCTCTATAGTCAATAAAACAAAAAAAATAACTGTAGAGACCAGAATTATATGCACTTATATGCAAAAAGATATACATGATAAAATTCACAAAATATGCATAAAAACGTTCAAAATATACAGTATAGGAATTAAAAAATGTTCATTGAATTAATGTAAACAGTTAATCAACTTCATTAACAAGACAAGTAAACCATATCCAACTAATGTTCCAACATATATCATTTTAGTAACTACCTAAATCTTTCCTTTGTATTTTGATAGATATAAGAAATATTATTTTCGATTATCAAATGTTTTTCTGTGATAATTTCATATTAATTCTTATCTTTATAGTAAAGAAGAAAGAGAAAAGAGAAAATAGTATATTTATATCATAAGAGTGTATAAAGTATAAAAATTGTATGCTCTGATAACAAAATATTAAAAATAAAATTAGGTCTATAAAATCGGTTTTATTTTAAACAACCACATTTCAAACTCTTATGGTCGTGCATACATTCCTTTTGAATATGCAAACATTTATAATACTGGTCTCTAGTCATAAATACTAAGAGTTTTTCAAAAATGCCATCTTATATGAGATGGTGTTTGAAATTGGACATAAATTAGGGGGAAAAATTGACGTAATGTCCTTCAGTATTACAGAAGTCATTAATTGTACTGCTACTCTATATCATTAATTATTATGATAAGTTAAAATACAAAATACAAAATGTACACAAAATATAAAACATGAATTGTAAAATTATATCTAAATGCATACCTATTTTGCCCAGCCTTGTCTATTAAAATGATATTAATATTTTAATTTTAAACTGATTTAGTTTTTAATAATCAAATAAGACTTGTTTCGATTTTTTTGCATGTTTTTCCTATGGTTTTGAATAATTGTATATTTGATACTTTTACTGTTCAAAAAAATGCGCATCCTTTTGTTTCTTCAATTAACTATGATATAATATCTATACTTTTTTCAGTATTCAATTAAGAATTAATGAATCCATGTTTTCCATGTTAATTTTATTTTAAACTTTCTTGGTGAAATTTTATTACTACAAAATTAAGGGTTAATTACATCGTTTGAAAATAATATATAATTAAACCATGTGCAAAGGAAAATATGTTTAATTCCACAGTTCAAAATTATTTCTAAATTAATTAAAATGCAAATAGTTTAATTAATATTTAACAAACATAGTATTTTATCGGAGTATGAACTAAACATAAAATGTAATTTTAAATTGTAAAATTTAATATTAAATAAAATATATAATGAAAGCTTACTGTAAAAATAACAATCCCAAAGATGATTTAAGTTAATTGTGATAATATATTATTTATTAATACCATGCTTATTTATAAAAAAAATGTTTGTCTACTACCTATTGTCATAAACATTTTCTAGTAGTTCTAATTATATTATTTATGTAACACTAATAAATAAATAAATCATGCAATTTGTGCAAAAAGTTTATTGTATTATAAAAAAACTTATAACTATTTTTAATGATATAAAGTCTTATGTATTACTGTTAAAAGCATAATTAATTTTATTAAGTTTTTTTCTTTTTTTTTATGTTTAAATTAATATTATTATATTATTTGTATTATTTATTAATTTATTGTATTGTGTGATGATATTAACTATGTATGATTACTAGAATATAATCATATACTCAACATCATAATGCTACAAATTTGAATAAATTGTAAAAATATAACATAATTAAGTTACCCTAAACAATGTTTGGTAAACATAATTCCACTATTGTATGTACACAATATATACTTGAATTAAAATATAGTATTATGTGTAAGGTGTAATATAAAATATATAATATTATTAGTTATTAGCACATCTGTATAGACTAATTTGATATTTTGAGCATACATCGTTAAGTTAATATTGTTTTAGATTATAATCTAATTAAAGTCTCTCTTCATTTACTACTTAATAGTCACTGTAATAGATGCAAAGCTGGGCAGTAACTAGTTAAAAAGTTAAAAGTTAAGTTAATAGTTAATTTTTTTGATAACTTTTAACTTAACTACTTAAAAAAAAAATAGAATGTAGACAATAACTTAGTTAGTAACTAAGTTATTTCTTTTATAAATAATTGTAACTTAACTTAGTTATTTTGTTAAAATTAAAGTTATTTGTAAAAAGTTATTTACAAAAATGTTCTTATTATGATTTATGAACTGTATATTATTTGCATTGATATTTCTGAGAACCGCCAGGATTAATTAAGTAATTTTGTAATTTTGAATACTTCTATTAGTTCTAATAGTTTGATTGCTACTTTTAATAAACTGATGAGATTAGGACTGTAAAAATATTTTGAAAGTAACATTTTAATATTTTATATTTTAATGTGAACTTTAAATATTTTCTTTTTTATATCAACGTTTTAAACATTTTCCTTTAAATTCAAAAAAGAAACATTTAGATTAGACAACATTTAAAACTGAAAATAATTATTAATTTCACAAGTTTGCTTTTTAGCAAGACTAGCAGCAGTAGATTAATTTATATTTTTTGAGTAGAATATGATTAAATAGGTAGGTACTATATTATACTTTATTTTATTCTGTATTTCTATTGTATTTTAATGGAAACAAATGGAAAAACATCATATTTAAAGATTCAACTACTATTTAATTGTTTTTAATAAATAGATACTAATATTTAAATTATACTGCAAATATATAATTTTGATCTGTATGTAAGGTACAGCTATAACAATAATCTATAACAGTTGTATAATTTATAAAATAATATTGTCTGTGCATTTATTATTAATTTGTTTTACTTAATACCAAAACTAGTTATTTTCCTACGATGAGATAAAAAATAAACGTTTATGAGTGAGTTAAATGTATTTAAAAAAAAAAAGTAACTTAACTTAGTTACTCAAATTCAGTAACTTTTTAAAACTAACTTTAACTTAGCTTAGTTATTTTTTTATTTTAGGATTTTAACTTTAACTAGTTAAAAAAATTGATTAACTTGCCCAGCTTTGAATAGATGTCTAAATCATTGCATATGAAAACGATTCTGAGCAGAGACACTCGATGACGATGTACACTCCAAACCTATTGTACAACAGAGTTACAACAGACTTCTCCAGTTTTTTATTTGATATTATTCAACAGTTCCTTACTTATTGCACTACCAATAACTATTGAGTTTTTAAGATTTTTTAGTTATAGAAAGACTGTTGTATACTTAAATTAAGTATATGTAGTGCTAAATGTGGTTATTTCCAAATAGTTTCCTTTAACCCAGGTTAACTTGTAGAAGGATTTCATACAATTTGTTTGACACAAACTTCTATAAATTTATTTGTGTCACGTGATATACATATGTGGTAACTATTAAAATATTGTCGATCTCTGGTATGGCGTATCAGTGGCAGATAAATACCAAATGAGGGAATATGAGAGGATTTAGATGTTAATAAATAATAATATTAGAGGAGACAATTAAGTTGATAGTAAAATTTAATTCTACCATTGAATATTTTTTTGTACAATATATACTCAATGATACTACCTACTTATTAAAATATAAATGTTAATATAATATATTTTATTTTACCAATGACCTAGTAACAATACATAGAGAAAATTATGAAATGAGACTAGTTCGACACACAAACTAGTAAACAATTATAATTATGAATTTTGTTAAGAGAATGTCGTACCCGCATGCGTTGTCTCCGTCTTACACACCTATGGAATAGCATATTTTCGTTCACTAGTTTCAATAGGGTGTAGTCAGTTTTTATATTAGAGTGAATTGACCTATTATCAAACTTTTAAGTAACAACATTATCTGTATTCTCTCGTCGGTTTTTTACGATATTTTAATTTTTATGTTAGTTATGAATAGGTAAAATATAAATATTTAAAAATGCTCATAATTTATTTAAAAATTAAAATATGGTAAAAAATCAAAGAGAAAACACATAATGTTGTTACCTAAAAGTTTGATAACAGGTCGATTCACTCTAATATCAAAATTAACAGCACACTATTGAAACTGGCAAACAAAAATTTGCTATGTTGTCCGTATGCCGAAGACAACATATGTGGGTGCGACGTCGTCTTAAAAGGATGCTACATCCACATGCATGCTCTCTGTCTTAGCAGATCATGTTAGCTTAAAAATTAGAGTGAATTATACAATTTAAAGGTAAAATTATTATCCAGTGAACCACATATGTTTTTTTTTTTTTAATTTTAATTTTAAAGCAAGTTAGTATATTGAAATGTACAAACAATTAACAATTTTAAAATACTCATAAAACTTGCTTTAAAATTACTATATAAAAAAACCCTACGAGCTTCACTAGATAATATTCTTACTTATACATTTTATAAGAGCTCAATCCACTCTAATTTTTAAACTAAAAGATAACTAAACAACTAAACATGATCTGCCGAGCACACAATTTGCTATATTATGCATTTGTAAGACAGTCAGAATGTAGGCGGTGTAGCGCCTTCTTAAGTAATCAAAATAGTTATAGTTATATGAAAGATGACTATATGTAAATATAGTATATTATTTTATTTATTTATTATTTTATATTATGTATATATAAATTATTATATATTAAAATAATAAAATATAAATATTATAGCAGTATTTCACACTATTACACTTGTACGGTTATTAATTTTAATATTTTTACATTCGTATAATTTTGTTACAAAATACATTTTTTAAATCACAATTTTGAATAGAAATCATTAAGTGGTATACAATACACATCTCAAGCTTGCTGATTAACAAGGACTCAGATATCGCATTGGTATATAATTTTGCATGAATGTGTATTGTAAATGGGAAAATACGAAAACATTTTTCTACATATAAGGGACGGACCTTACATTGAAGGCAGCTAATATGAATATACATATTTAGAAAAATCTATTTTGTTAATATATTGAATAAAATCATTGATTATAAATACTAGTATAGTATTAGTATAGTATTTTAATTTATAATCAATGGTACCACATACACTCAATTTAGTTAATTAAGTATACACGTATGTGTTAATATATTATAAAATTCAAAAAGCTCAATGTAAGCACCCCACTATATTAACCAAATCAATTGAAATTTAGTTTATAATTGTCCTATGAAATTTGTCCCTATTTATAACCAACTATTCAACATTTTTAACCTCACCATACCCTAGTTATCCTAAATCAGTCCCTAGCAAATAAGCTACAAATTAAAAAGAATATAATAAATTAAATTTGTATTGATTTGTTTAATGTGAGGGAGGGATTTGCATGAAGCAATTTGTTTTTCGTTAAGTTGATATAGGTATGGAATATTTAAATAATTTTTACCAAAAACTTAACATACTTATATCATATTATTAAATATTATAATAATATTGAATAATTATATTATATTATTGTAGTCTTTAGTACATAAGCTATTTAAAACGGTGTAAATTGGTTCATGGTATAAATAGCTTAATTTAGGCTAAATATTTTTAAAATTTCACTGCATAGGAAATAATACTATACCTACATGAGGACAAAATGTTTTAAGCCCATACAATTAATATTTTTCACCCTACATTTACTACATTGCCCATTGTAGTCACCACTGGGCATTCACTAGTCAGTATTGCAACTAGAACAACTGACACATCAATGTCATTTGTAAGAGCGTATTTAATTTTGTGTAGGTAGCAATATTTATTCCATGATTATCATTAAAAAAACAATTTATGATCCACAAATTGTTAAATTAGTTTTATCCTATTGAAACAAATGAAATAATTTTAAAGAATTTCTACATTTTCTGTTAAGCAAATCCTGACCAGAATTTTGTTTCACCTGCCTAACTCAGTTAATCGTGTTAGATGTGATAATTACTATTTTTAGTATGACTTTTTTAGTTTAAATTAATTTTTGTGGTTCATTCAACCAGGAAACGATGATAGTGCATTTGAAATGCTAAATACATATGTGCATAAAAACCGTGTAGTTGTTATCGATGGAGGGGAGGGGTGATGAGGGTATCATATCCCCCACCCCATGGAGATCTATTACCTCCTAAAATAATAATTAATATTAAGTTGCTAATATTTTTTATTTTTTTCTATGATAATTGATAACGCGGTCAAAAGTACTTACGGACTAAGATAATAATATTATAAGTATATTATCTTAGTCCATGGTCAAAGTCTTTTAACTAATTATCATTATTACAATTTATGAATAATGATACATAATTAGTTAGAAATGTAAGAATATACTTTTATGTAATCAATAATTTTTATGTTAATAAATGACAAGTAAAATAATATTTATTGTACCTAATTGGTGGTAAATGTTACTATAGTATTTTATAATATTATATTTCAACTACCTACCTATTGTTGAATATGGTTGACGGGGGAGGTATGGGGGGGACAAAGTTCCCCATGAGGTATGTTGTGTTAAATCATTGTAAGCAGTAAAGACTAAGGAACACTAATTATTTTCAATTCTGAGAGTACCCCTTTCTTTTATTTTTTAAATTCCCGCACTGATCATACTTACATATTAGTATATTACCAACATATTATATTAAGATTACAAAATATACCAAATAGTAAACTAGTTATTTAAAATGTATGTTTTTAAAATAATGGTCATACCCACATTTAGAAGCAACCATAATAGCTTGGTTTTGGGAGACTTATAGATATGTATTCTAGATATGACTTATAGATATGTTTTTTTCTATTCATTCAGCACCAGTGGTATAGCCCAGTGGGCAGAGGGGCCATTAATATAATTGCAATAGAAATTGTATTTAATATATTTTTTATCACCTCCCGCTTTTAGAAATCCTGGCTATGCCCTAGTTCAGCGCCATATCTTCATTAACATTAAAAACTGTTACATTCATTTAATATTATAACTTGTAAGTGATCAATATATGCAACTTTGAGAAGAAGTTCTATTTATTGATATAGTGCTTACCATGTTTTGTAATTTTAGTTTTTATTTTAATTTTGTCTTAATAGTTTCAGAATTATTTATTATAAGATAGGTAGGTAGTATTTTTTGTCTATTTACCTAGTGCCATAATGGATCTATTGATATTTTAACCCAATTTTTTGAATAGCGTCTTACCAAATTTATTTTTGACAAGTGACAACCTTAAGGTAGATTGTAGATATGTTAATAAACTTTATTTAAATATCATATTTTAGATTCTGATTGATGAATGTATTGCTTTTACAATGATTTAATTTAGATCATCTTCAATTAGAAAGAACTGAAAAATGGACCACATTCGGGAAAGAAGAAGAGCAACTTTTTTAAAATCTAGTCACAAAACAAAACAGCTGAATGAAAATGAAACACTTGCTGTTTATGGTAAGAATTATTCTTGTATCATTTACTATAATATTATTCTGTTAAATTTTTTGTTTAAAAAAAAATATATATAATACAACCTACTTCTAATACACTCAACAAATAAATAAACCAATTATTTTCAACAGATGTCAATTAGACAATATGTCAATATCCATATTCCACCTCATTTTTGAATTTGTTGCTTACATGATATAGTTGCGTATAATTTTAGATAATTTATTTTGTGGTTTATTATTGTTGTTAATATCACTATTGACTATTGTACAATATAATATACTCAATAGTGTATAGTATATACTACAATATATACTCAATGCTATTACTTTGACCATATTTCCTTACACAAAAAAGGTGGAAATCAAAAATGCATTACACGTGCAACTAAACAACTAAAATAAAAAATTAAGCTAGATGTCTTCATTGCCTCCTTAGTATGTACTGTGTATTAATATCTTATACAGCATGTAATTATAAAATAATAATATTAATAATTATGATTTATGTTTCTATTATATTTGCTATTTCTTATTCATATTTTATATTTTTATTGGTACTAAGTTAATATTTTATAAGTTAGAATACACACAGTCACAGTGTCATGCACACTAATGACCACTTGCTATACACACATTTACAAGTCCCGCACACACCACATACGCACTTAGAATGCCTGTATTGAACTCCTTAAAAACAGTCCGATTGTAATCACCCTCGTATAAAATCAATTTTTCAAATCTAAGTTGTAACCCATTGGTAACATCTCAAACACTCAAAATAACAGTAATGGATTAGCGACCTTGGTCTATACTAATCCTTAAATAATTATTTTATTTTATTTTTTTGTTAATTTTAATTTTATATGTTACATGAAATGTTTTCCGGTTATTAAAATAACATGAATTTAATATTAATATGTTAATCAATGTGAAATTTGTGATCAATAATGAAAATAGGACGTTGTCGCCAATTTACCTCATTTTATGAAAGTACAATAGCAAACAATTTGGATGTGAAAAAAACACTTAATAATATAATGTGTTGCATATTCTTGGGTGTTCATGGCATACGTGCAAATTGCAAATATTTAAGTAATGCTATTATGCAGGTTATAGGTATGCTAGTAATGTTAGTATGCAAATATCTGGTGGTCGTTGAGTAATATCATAATTATTATATAAATATTACCATTTATCATCTATTGACCAATGTTGTCGTGCTGCTAATAAATAACATTTATTTACACTTACTAAAAACTATGTAATGTGCATGATTGTCCTTTTCGAAAAAAGGCATTTAATTTTTAAATAGTGTTAAATTAATATTGTAAAAAGGTGGAAAATTGGGTACTATTCTGCTGTTCAGTAGTTATCGAGCATGTCGTTGTAATATTGTTCTGTTATATGCGACTTTCATAGTAAATCATTGAATACAAACGACGATTCCTAGCATGCTTCAATGCTTGTATAAATAGCCAATAGGTAATCAAATTTAATAGTTAAAAAAAAATTTATTAAAATCGAATATAATATTATATTCTCTGTATAAATAGCTTAACCTTCCGTTGAACTTTTTTTTAAAGATAGAAAAATTTGTTGAGAACCTTTTATTAAAATGTATTATCATGGCTATAAATAGCTCAAAAATAGTCAAAATAGTTTGAACATTTTACCATGTATGGAAAATGCTAATATACATATTTGGTGAAGTGAATCTACAATTATTCGATTTGGAAATACAACAAAATATCAAAAATCGATTAAGGGGCCTCACTACCACGTCTTTTTTTGTCGAAAACTACTGTTTCTAATTCCAACGATACGTGTCGACAATTCACGATTTTCATTCTGAAAAAATATTCGGATTGTTTCTAATATAAACAAGAGAACGATCGAGCCACTTTTTAAATTTTTGTAATTAAAATTGCAATAAAAATTGTAAAAAATTCAAAATTTCCAACTTAAATATTTAATTAACTAAATACTTTTTAAAAATATGCCTCGATCATCATCCTCGTTCATGTTGTGGAAAAAAAGGAATATTTTGTCAGAATGCAAATCGAGGTAATCGTTGTGACGTATTGTTGGAATTAGAATCGTATGTTTGAGTGAAAATTAACACTTTTTCATGATCACAATATTACATACTGACATGAGTGCCCTCCGTACCGCTACAATTGACCTGCATGGACGCCACACACACTAATAATCATTTACGACTAACATATAGATCTCGGGTGGCGACGACGAGAATAGAAATTGTCTAAATGATTCTCCTTAAATCAATGCCATAGCGAGGCACCTTAATGGGAATTCGTTAATTTACCGCTGAATATCAATTATCATAAAAATTATAAGTTCAAACGCTCATAAAAAATTAATTTTTTGTTTCAGTAAACTTTTTTTATTGGTGAAATCTTCAATTAAAATTTTTTATCTTAGCTATGAAAATAAAACTTTTGAACTGTCAACTGAAAAATAATTTAGAAAATTTAAAAAATCTAATGGCTATAAATAGCTCAAAAAGAGTTAAAATAGTTTTGAAAAGTTCATCATATAATATTATATGTATGAAAAATTGAAATTTTAACATTTGGTGAAAATGTCTAGTGTTTATGATTATTCGTTTTGGAATTACAACAAAATATCCGATATTTTGAAATCAATCAATAGATTAGGTTTGGTTCTATAACTCTCACGCGATCATTTATATTTTATCGCCTTGTGAATGTAATAATAATTATATTAAGTAGATAATTAGGTTTCCCGTATCTACCTATAGTACCTACCTACCTATATTATTTTGACTCAGACCTGCGAATGCAGGCGCTAGCATTGATTTTTAATGATGATGACGTGTTGTTGTCTCTGGAGCACCAGTTTAGGCAGTGGTGACCATACTTAGAAATTTCAAAACTGGACAATAGTATATATTATTATATTATTATGTTCACCCTCGGTTCCGACCCATACTGCCATACACCATTATCGATCTCTTGAGGTCAAAAATATTTTTCATCGACGATATTTCATAATTTTTTTTTATAATATAGTATTAACATTTATAGTTTATCACTAAATAACTATATACCCATGCAAGCCTGGGTATATTATGTTTATTGAATAACATGAAATAATATTATATTAATGTTTGAATTATTGTTTTTATTGAATAAATAACAATGATACTTAAATAGGCACATAATATAATGTTTTATACTTATATATGCTTATATATAACAATTTTAAAATTGATTACAAATTATGATCATAAAAATGTAACAAAATATAATATAACTTGCATATAAGTACATATTTATATTTTATATTTTCATCTATTAGTTATCTCTTAAATCTCTAGGAAAATCAATGCAAAATAAACAAATTGTAGTTTTTATAAAAAAAGAATAAGTAAAATAAAAATGAACACGATTCTTTTTAAGTGTTTAATTTTTTTTCTTAGTGTACAAAATTGTTATTGTACATACAGGGCCAAAAATCAAGAAAAGTGTAATTCTATATTTAACAATTTTGATTTAATTCATTATGATTGTACTATTTACCGTATATAAAATGCTTAAATTATTAAATTTAATTAAAATGTAATTATAATTTATTATTAATGTAACAGTGTCCTTACACAATTTTAAAAATAAAATGTTATGAGATTAATATAGGTACATATTTTTACCCTTCAAATTACAAAGATTTATTATTATTATTATAATACTGCTATCTTTAAATTAATTTTGAAAACTGTGAAACATAAACAGCGGTATTTCTATCCAAGTAGAAGTAAATGTAAAAGTACGTAAGTATTTCTTCTAAGTTATTACTAGTTTGAAATATACACGTTTTAGGTAGATAGTTGTAAATTGCAAGTTTTTAATTTTTAATTTTTTGCTTTAACTATATCTACTTAGATATTGTGTATTTTTATTTTTTTTACAGTTAGGGTCCTTTAAATAGATTTGCCCCGGGTATCTGAATGTCTGAGTCCAGCCCTGTGTACATATTATATTGTAATATTGAAAGCATCGAGTAGTTGAGGCTATATACTATTGGCAGTTAGATTTTATTGTTTTTATTATATACTAGCTGATCCCTTGCACTTCGTTCCCCGTTAAATGTACCTTATGTACCAACTCTATATGACTCAAACTCTGTTCAATTCGTTATTTAATATTCGGTGTATGGTGTTCAAAATTTATCTTAACTTTTCTGTTGCCTGGAATAAAAATTCTGATTCGCAGCAGTATATTATCAGGTAGGCAATCTACCTGCAGTAGATCGTGGACCCCGTGCTGTTTGTACGTAACTATACAGTATGATTTAACTCAAAGTATCAAAGTTATACCAACTACTAATTTTGTGGTTTTTACTTAATTTCACCTACGGTGGATTAATATAATCAATTAATACAAATTCCTAACCTAACTATTAAAATTTTCTTTCATAAGAACCTTCTCCATGATTTACTCTTTCGTCTGAAAAAAAATCAAGAAGATCTCATTAGTAATTCAGCCTGTAGAGAGATTTTCATTTCACATTTATATAGTTAGAAGATTATAGAAATAAAATATAAACTAAAAAAACGTACTATTGTTTATTATTATTGCATTTTTCTGATATTAATTTTACTAATAATCTAGATACATTTATAACTTTTTCCCGGATTGGAGATTTGAAAATAAAAAGATAATATTTTTAAAATCTGCTTCACTTACTTGTTATTTCGGATTCAACTGTCAATAATATTAAATTATAGGAGCTGCGACCACAGTGCATTAGATAGTAGTTATAAAGCTATAAAAAGAAACATTTTACAGGTACATTTTGAACTACAAAATAAATTTAAATTTTTTGAGATTTTGATGAATTTTATACAAATTCTAACTTCAGACAACCATAAAAAATTGTTATTCTAAATATAAGCTCAACTCATTTTTAAATTACACTAAATATGAATTATGAGGAACTTTGTATTCAATTTTCAAGTGTTTTAACTGAGCCAAATATTATATTTTGTATAGATAATAATTAAAACAAAACTAATAAAAATTGAAAATGTCTTGATCAAAAAGAGTCTGAATATTAAAAAAAAATTGTATGGTGTAGGTATAGAAAAGTCCTGCATAAAAATTTGGTAAAAATTTCATGTATCTATGGTTAGTTAAACCCAAAAAAACCAAAATCGATTTTGTGGAAAGTTAATTTTGCATAAAAATTCCCGTTTTTCCTTAATTTTTATTTTTTTCCTCGATGTCTTTAAAAACTAATGAGAATTTTATATTTGTACTTCTCAAAAATATCAACTAGATTCACTTTCCCAAAAGAAACTGAAGTTGAAAATCGAAGCATTATCTCGACTACTTATCGTGTATGACACAAATAAAATAAAAAACACATATCATTTTTGTAAAACCAATACATTCATCGGTCCGCTCAGAATCTAATACACAGCCGTCAGCCGACTAACGAATTATTAAACTATATTAATATTATTATAATGGCTGTAATACATTTATAACGATATAAATACAAGTAGGAACCTATAATATTATTGGGCTATATTATTATATTCGTAAAAGATTATAATGGTTGATTATGCAAATGTTCGACAACATTACGTATGTTTGACCAACGTACGTTCATTATGTTATTTTTACGGTTTCTAAAAACAAAGTTGGAAGTTAGAATTATTACGTCAGTAATAGCGAAAACGCTTACTAACATTTTGACCTTAGACCTAACCTCGTATTAAATAATAAAATCAGTAACCACCGTCAGAAAAGTCGATGGCCTGATGACTAGCTATTATTGGTTTATTTATTTACCTTTAATAATGTATATAATATTAGCATTATACTTTTAAGAGATTGTATACATCACGTATTCACGTCATATTATCACTTAGGTGTTAGTATTTGTTTTTTTTAATTATTCTGAATTTGAATGCAGACTGAATGTCAAGACGCGTGTCTTAATCCACGTTTTCGATTTGTGGGTCAAAAGCTCAAAACCCAGCTGGAAATAGAAAGTAGAAATTGGGTTTCAGGTAATTATACTACTAAATTAACTTAATTGTTCTTCAAATATCGTAAAATCGACTAATTAAATTTTCGTTTAAGTTATTAATTTTGTTTTCAATTTCAATCGGCTTAATTTGCATGCCATAAGTATTTCGGATTTTGATAATTTAATACAAAAAAATAAACATATATTAACTCTTTACTTAATTAAGTTAACCAACAATTATATTTAAATTTTAACTTTTTCTCATTGATGCATTGACCTATTAACTTAATAGTTTTACCGAGTTAAAATAATCATTAACTTCACCAGACATACGTACCTACTTGTGAAAAAAGACTAGAAATTCGTGTGATTGGAATCACAGACAGTAGAAACAGATATTTTTAAACGTCTTCAACGTTTCGACGACCGTTTCATAAGTCTGACCAACAGACCGTAGTTTCCCGCTCACACATGAGTACCTACCGTAAACAATAAAAATGTGATCGGCAGTCTTCTCGGCCATGCTGTCGCGGTATATTCAAATTTTAAGTGGTACTACGTGTAAATAATTGATCCGAACTTCAGGTTGCAATTTTTTCTACCAGTCTTAATGTGTTTTGTTGGCCTAGTTGACCCAATTTTAAAAATGTGCGTGAAACAAATGCAGTTTGTTAGTTATAGTAGGTACCCATGATTATTATTCAATAATTTTTTCTAAAAAACTTTCTTCAACTCTTGGGGAACTGAATCTAATAATATCTTTATAATTTATGTAGTATAACAATATTATATTATTAATTATTAATATATATATATATAGTTAATCTCATTTGTTGGTATTTAAGAGAACATGTTATTCACAAACGTATTTTTAAGGGGTTTAATATAGGCAATTTTAATAAAAATTAAAATAATATATTTAAATACTAATAAGTATTGGTTTAAAAAATGAAAAATGCATTAATTTTAATTTTTTTATTATTTTTATTTTCAAAGTTTAATAATGTATATGTTTTTTTAATAGTATACTGACCTATCAGTAGGTAGGACTTACTCTGATTCCTACTTTGTAGCCATTTGTTTGAGTATTTTATTTTACGGCTTACATTTTAGCAATAATAACGTGTCCTATTCCTAAATTCTTTAGACACTCGATATACTTATATAGGTATAAGACAACCATTTTAGTGTAGGTAAATAGTTGTCAAATATTATTATGGAACTGGATGCTGATCATAAGTCTTGGAAAGTTTGGACGGTGCAATAAAGAGAAAAAGCAACGATTTTATAAGATTTAACATTATAATATGCCAGCGTCATGTTATCATAATACTAATATAAAGGTAAGTAATACTTCGTATAATAAACTAAAATAATTGATTACTCTGTTCTCCCGAATAATTGCCTATGGTGTCCTATTATACAATTGAGATAATCATAATAGGCGTATTGCAGGTCTTTGTTGTGGAGGTATGACGGTTTGAGATACGAATTACGTACTTATCTTAGATGGCGTGACTTGAAACGGTAGTGGAAGCTGGAAGTCATGCGTAAAGGTAAATATGGAAACACGTTTTCTATACGGATACCACATTATTCGATGCGATGGTCTTATAATAATATATGTATAACCTACCTATACAGTTATATCTACCTACCTACGTTCTTCATCGTTCGTGTATGAACAACTCGATAGTATTATTATATATTATAGTCGATGGTTCGAATGATTATTATAATATTATTATTATTACTTTACCGAGTTTACCACAGTCGAAATTATTCCGACACGGACCGGCCAGCGCAAGTCTGGGCGAGGCGGTCGTCGGTCGTACACATATTTGATATACACACAATGTTCATATGAGTCATGGCGTATGCATTATTATTTTTCATTGTTATATTATAGGAACCAAACTGGCAACTGTCTTATATTATTATTTTAAGTTATAATAGGTTTGGAAACGTTATAAACGAAAAAAATATAAACAATAATGCTTCAAAGCCTTAGCACCAACTGCAGCGTCTGCAGGCCATAAAATTATATTATGCCATCCCTATAATATTGTTTGTACAGTTGTGAGTTATGAATTATCGGTAATAAGTTACATTTGTATAATCGTACTGCATAACACATATTTTAAAATTTCCAATTTTGAATTAAATTCTGGAAGTGGTAATCATTACAAATCACGCAGATGTGATCGACCAAGACCCACTAAGCTTGTCGGCATAAAATTTCTCATGAATTATTATTATTATTTTAACCGGAGAATACCACGACTTACTCGATCGCTCCTGTTCTCATAACAACCACACATAATACATAACTTTATATATTTAAAGTATAATTCAACCTAATACGTACAAACAAGTGCCACACATTAGTACATTAATACTGAATTGTTTGTTGAACAGGATTCACTTATATTATGTAGGTAGGTACTAAGGTAGGTAAGTAGGTAGATCGACTAACATATTATGGTAATATGTTTTCAGTATACATATGCAATGTCACAACGAAAGGAGTCAATGCCCAGAATTCATTTCTCGTAGAATGTCTAATGAACGACGAGCTGTGTCCGTAATGATAAATACTTACAATTGCATCGATATTGCTTTCTGTATATGCAAACACTATGTACCCTCAACCTCGCCCAAACTAAAACATTATCAAACCAAGGAGTTTTTTTTGTCGCACTCCGTATATTATTATGTACCCACAATAATATTATGATTACGTAAGTATGTGTTAAACGCAAGGCGGTGCAGTGTATACCTATACGTACATAATTTATATAAGCGTAAAAGAAATTAATAGTTTTTCCCGAAGTGCAGCAGAGATGACGTGTACAAAGTATACTATTATAGTAATATAATATTGTCTATATATAACTATATTAACAAAAGACAATGTTTGTGTATGTGTGTGTGTGTGTGTGTGTGTGTGTGTGTGTGTGTGTGTGTGTGTGTGTGTAACTGTGTAACTGTGTAAGCTATCCACAGCCAGCTATCCAAGACCATCGCACTAATGGTTCTGAAATTTGGTACACAGGTAATGGCAATCCTATACCCGAGGATGTGCACCTTGAAGCCAATTTTTTACATTTCGTATTTTAAAGAGGGGCTCACACACAGGGATCTGTTGGATTAAAGAAAAACAAATATTTTTTTGTTTGTAAATCTAGGGTTGCCATGGTTACAGAAAATAAAATAGTTATTATAATTGGATATAATTTCAGACAAAATTGACATTTGGTCAAAACCACGAAAGTGTTAAAAACCAATAGTTTACATTTATCGGAGTTTAAGACAAGGTAAATCTACTGACATTATTTAATTTGTCACGAGCAAATCTGTGTAAGATAATCAGCTATAATTAATAAATATAATATGATCTACTATATAATATTATCAAAGGCCTACAACTGTTGACCTTTTACAACTGAATTCCACAGTTTTCTACCGATTTTTATAATATGCTCGTCAATAGATTCAGCAAGATCCGGAGTGTAGTTTTTATCACTTATTTTTTACTTTTCAACACATAATAAATGTTGAATAATATATAATAATTGATGACTCGCGGAAAGCTATCATTTTTTTAAAATTTATGTATTGTTATTTGTTGCCGTTGGTTACAGAAAATAAAATAGTTATTATATATAATATATAGACCTGTATTCTGTATTTGATCAAAACAACCCAAAAAACTGCGGGTTAAAAAAACCGTGCCGTTTACATTTAATGGGGTTTATGAAGGGGCCAAGTCCACGGACATTTATAATTTGTCACCGGCAACGCAGTGCGGATCAGCTAGTATATGACATAAAAGTACTTATTATAAGGAATCATCCGAACAAAAGTCCGACGAAAAAAGAGTAAAGATCGGCAAAATAAATACACAGTGAAAAAAAGTAAAATGGAATAAAATAGTCTACGGTTACCCGAGTTTAATATATTTATCCCTTATTACTGTTTATGGGCGACTTTATTAAGGTAGGTAAGTTTCGTTACGCAGACATACTTATATTATTAATTTATCGTTTATACTACATAATTGTAATAAAATAATATTAGGCTGCAGTGTTAACTGCGAGGTAGTCGCAGCAACATAATTGAGTTTAATAGAAAATCCTATATATTTGAGGCAGTACCTAACCGATAATTACCATGGAGTCATAGATTATAAATTAATTATTTTATTAATTTTAAGTTCATTAAAGTTTTAAATAATAATATGTCTGTGTTTAAATCGTTTGATATTTGGACATTCTCCCTTTATATTTCCAGCCCCCCAACAAGTATAACGGTGACTTTTCTAGTTCTATAGACGTCCTCCTAGCTAAAACACCCCCTCCCCCTTTTCTGGAATAAATTAAAAATTTTAACTACGCTGTATACTACACGTATTATAGGTACCTAGTGAATTGCATTACTCTGTATAATATATGTATTAAATATACACTATACTACTATACAATAAATTGTACATTGTTGATAAGATATATTTATTTAAATTAGTATTATTTTTGAAACATTTTTTTGTATTATTTTATTTATTTGTTCATGTATGAGTATTTGAACAATGTCAAATTCAAGTTAAATGTGTTAATTAAAAAAATATTATCTGTGAGTACCTATTATTTATAAAAATATATGCTGGATTTTTTACCGGACTTTTATACTTGAACTTTTATTCCATTGGCCTTGTTTTACTGGTTTTTTTTACCGTACTTTTAGGTAGAATAATACCATTATTAAGTTATTACTCACAAGTGGGAATTATTTTTATTGTGCACGTCGTAATATAGTATTATATTGTATATTATACGGTGCGTCGGAGCAATCAATTTGAAATTGCTATTCTAATTATTTAAGTCAGTTTTTATGTTTTCGAATAAAATGTTTTTATACAGTTTGTGAAGTAGGTACCTTCCTATTTTTAATACTAAACTTTTGCGAAAAATTCTAATTTTTTCCATTATTTAGGCCTCTATAGTGGGCAATCTACATTACATTTTTTTCATAATCAGAGGCAGAATACTTTTTTAAAAACGTGGATGTACTTATAGTATTGAATAAATAATATCGTAAGTAGACCACTAGTTTTGCGGACTACCCCTCGCCATTTTACTCCACTATAATATAAACTATAAATGATTATTACTTATAGAGACTTACAAAAAAATAGTTAGTCACCATAGTATATTATATTATGGTGTAAACCGTCCCTATGTACCTATACATACCTAAATACATAATATATTACGTCGGTTTACGACGAAGAACTTATATAAACGTGCATACTATTACTATAGGTGTGTAGCAGTGTGCCGTATAAAATAATATAGTGGCAATGTGGCATAATGTTATTTTTACTTTCTTGATTTTTTTTTAAAAATATATTATTCTCAAATCGAGATTTTACGGTCACCGTCTCACCTGTGGTGTGTACACAAATTAATATGTTACGTTTTGTTTTTCGACTTCGAACAATAAAAAATATTACATACCTGCAGGCATATTAATGCTGACCACGTTGTAGTTGGCATATACAGGATGATTCACCAAGCATGTTAAACTATTTTTTCTTCAATAATGTAGTTATTGAAAATCTGATTTTTGGATTTTAAAAAGTCCTGTGGAGATACAAACTTCTATTTTTAAATGCTTCCTTTTATGCTGTAAATTATATAATGGATAATTTTTTTGAAAATGTTGACGTATCAGAATCAAAATTCAAACGAGTAGTTTTTGAGTTATTTAATTTTGTATAGGTACTAAGGAGTAAGGACAATAGGTCCATGGCTTTGGTAAATATGGGGGTTATGGTGATCTGGAAATTTTAGCAAACAACATTAATAATTTGTAAAAATGGTCTAAGTATAACAAACAAGTACTAGTTTTAATATTATATCTATATTTTTCAGGACTATTATCCTTGGAAGGTATAAACATTTTAACTGAAAAACTACTCTTTTAAATTTTGAATTAGGTTTATCAACATTTTCAAAAAAATGTATCCAGTAAATATTTTAAGTAAAAAAGGGGTGTACTCATTTGAAAAACAGAAGTTTGTATCATCACAGGATAATTATTATCACCGTACAAACAATTTCAAGAACGTGAAATAATGATCTTTGAGTTTCTTTAGGAATTCCAAAAATCGGAATTTGAAATTATTAAGGAAAAAATGGAGGAGTTTTTGTTTGGCGAATCACCCTGTATAGGTTCAATATTTAGATACGCATATACCTTTATATATTTTTTGTATATAAAAACTATCGAGTAGGTATCGGTTACCTACGTGTCTTATATAGGTATATAAAAAAATAAATGAATATACAGAAACAGCATTATATAAAATATTATTTACCGAGCTGTAAAAACGTGGTCATTTTAAAGTTTTTTAGATTCAGAGTGCAGCTCGTTTATTTTTTGTGGTTTTCGCGTTGATAGAAACTCGAGGAAAAATATTATCCGGGAGACCAACATAATAATAATATTACCTATATCCGCAGACGGAGTGAACAGAAGTACATCGCTAGACTTCCTATTGGTATATAAATAACCCGTCAACCACACGAACCGTCTAAAAAGTTTTCGAATGAAAATATACCAACGGAAAACTGTGAGTGGTAAAATTAATAATTTCTAAAATTTTATAATAATAAAATATTTAAATATTTTACGAAGCATTTTGTTTTCGAACATTGTGGTCCGTCGAGGGGGCAGCTATACTTTTTCCGCTCCACTGTCATGTCCTGTTTTCTTTTAAAATATTGTGCGCAACCTATAATCTACAATATTATTATTGATTAATATTAAATAATAGGTACCTATTATTGATTTAACGATTATCAAAACGGACATTTTTTTTTCAACTTGGCTACTGTGGCATACGATTATAGTTTTACATGAAATATCGAAGCTACACATTATTAATGTTAGTAATTATTATTGCCTTCTATGTATAATATTTTGTTTTGAGCGCGTCTTATACGTTACTTAATTTGGAATGTAATTACCCATCACATATTTTTGTAGTACATTCGGTCAGTGAACGTATCGGATTCAAGGTGATTTCCACTATATAGGTAGGAACTGTGAATATTTTCCATTCTTACTTCATACGCTGTAAAACTATGATCGTAATCTATCGGCGTTGAAGTACATCTTTTCGATTAACATATTGTTAAAATTTACGTAACACTACAACCGTATAGCAGGTATAGGTTTTTTATTTGATTTCATTTCGATATAGATTGACGTTGTATGAAAATATAATGTAAATTTTTGTATATTCACGGAAACTTCTCAAGTGGAATGCTGAAAATCGGTATTGATTTACATACTTATTATAAAGAATATAATATACTCTATAGGTATCGTCGTCCTACCCATTTTCTTTTTCACATATTATAATACAAACAATATAACAAGATACTTATAATATATCGTACAATATAATAATATAATATTAACATTATGATTTATGACACTCGTGACTGCGGCACGTCATTTGTCTTAAACAACATTGCATTCAGTTCAGTTATAATAAGCGGCGGATATGACTACAGCACATGTGGGCATCTATATAGGTAAGTTCCCTTTCGAATGACCTTCACGGAATTTTACCTGTAGCGGTAGGGGACGAGGATCACACGAAACACTATACGACAACAAGTCCATACGATACATTATTATTATTATTTTTTTATGATCTTTGTTTCGAGGTGCACAGTGCACGCTGCAGTTTATACGACAATATTGTGTTTTTTTTTTTAAGTATTCTGATGAGGCCAAACTGCCGCTAATAGTATTCTGTAGTAGAATAATTTATACTACTGCGCCTTCATCTCGGGGCGCCCGTGCTTTTCAATATAATAATAATAACAACAAAAACACCAACAACGGCAACAACAACAAAAACAACATATATATATAATATTATGCCGTGTTCTTCCGCGTGGTTCGGTTGAATCCATTAAAAAAGTCTTCGTTCGACCCGACGTAATAATAACGATAAACTATTATCGGCTTAATGAAGAGCAAATGCAACAATAGTTGTTACGGTGTTGTTTGGTCATTTTTTACTCGGCGCATAGGCAGCAATATAGCCTACCAGCCATTAATATAATAATATATTATAGTTGTGTATCAGCTATACAGTGCTATACAACACCAAACGCGTTTATATTGCTCGTGTGTGCCTATCTATGTAGAGGTATACCTACTCTTTGTATCGTCGTATAAATGTATACCTATAAATGTATTATTATGTGCATTTAAAGAGGGAGACCGTTCGTGCATGAACCACGTACGCATATTATAGTACCTATATAACTATATATACTTATCTGTACCGTCCGACCAACTAAAAAAACATAATTCGTATGTGTGTGTGTGTGTGTGTGTGTGTGTGCGTGAACAACAGCTGTCGAAAGGTATAATAAAGCGAAGCTGGATCCTTGTCGACGTGCCACAGGTATATCCAGTACCCATACCCCCATATATTTAGGAATGAGGTCCCTTTATATAAAACACCTGGTACAAGATGTATTCCGCTGGGTTCTTACTTATATGCTGTTGTGCCATCAGAGTACAACACGGTTGTTGAACACAATATTATTTATATTATGCGCAGTGTACCAATAATATTAAAGGTTAAAAATGTAACTTTTGACACAGCTATATAGCCTTATATACGTTGTACATAAATCATAATTTATGACCAGTAGTATAATGCTGAATCATTTTTTTCGCTCCTTTTATAGTATTTCCATTTATTTCCCTAAAAACTGTTTCTCATTACGCTCAAAATAAACAAAGTTATTATTGCTACAGTTCCAAAATTTCAAGTATTTTATACAATTATATTCTAGAGTACGAAATCATTCATTCATACCTATATCTAATTTATTTTTGTACAGTATAAGAAAATATATTATTTATGTCTTCTTTCAAGTTGTACATGACTATAGGTACCCTCTAATATAGGTAGCAAGCTATGAAAAATAAAGTGATAACAATATTTAAATAAATAATTAAATTATAAGAGTTTATTGAATAAAATGTAATATTTCAAAAATATTCCACACATTATATATTTTATATTCACAAATAAAAATACATAAATATATATTTTTGTGTAAATTCAATGCGTAGAATATTATAAATTATAAAATACAATTTTGTATTAACATTTTAACAATGCATTTATAGACCATAATGCTTTATTATATTCAAATCTCTAACAATAAAAGCATACTTATAATATAAACTATAAAGTTTAATTAATAGGTATTTACTGTTATTCTCGTATATATTTTTTTTAATACTATTGTCCTTATCTCTTCACTGACATCTAGTAAATCCGCATAAAAAATATTTTTTTATCGGTACAGTATGTTTAAGTGCAGTTTTTGTGTGTACCTTTTTAACCTTTAGTTTAATTGTCTATCCAGTGGCGTCATTGTAGATTTTAATAGGGATGGAGGGGAAAAGTTTTTACCCAACAATAGGTACAAAAACAAAAAAATCCGATCGCTTTGCTCGCAAAATGATTTTCACTTACATTTTCAACCCGATATACTCGTACAATTTCCTTATTATATCTATTATCTTATATATATTAAAAATGATCTAATTTTTTTTACGAAAAATGAATCGAGGTTAAATAAATAATAAATATAGTTCTATTATGTATATTCTATATTACATAATATATAAAACATAATAGATATTAAACATATCTATTTAGAAATCATGGATACAATATTTAAGAGAGGTTGTTTTGTTTTTAGAATTTTTATTGCACATTTTCCGTGGTATGCATAGCGTTGGAGAGCAAAAAGTAATTTCAAAAATAAATGTATAAAGCATTATGATATTATTGTTGTTGTACATGTCCGCAAACACATTTTCGTAAGTTTATGTGTATACCTACTTATAATAATATAATATATTCTATACGGTAGTAGTAATAAATATTATATTATATGAATACGTGTATGCGTCTTTCCGTTTGATAGAATAATAGAAGAAGAAGAATGTTCACGTTTACACGCATAAAACGGTAATCGGAAAAAATATCCCCGACCTTAGGAAAAAAAAGTCCCCAGACTACAATATTACTCACAACCACATGCAACATGAACAAATATTTTTTAAACGTTAATTAGTGTCTATAATTACCATTTACCACATTATTAATATTTAATTACAAATACGTATATTATATTATATTATTAAAAAATTTGTTTTAAATTACGATAATATATTATGTGTAATATGCCTCGTGCCTACATTCAATAAATTATTGTTTGATAATTATTATTATTATTATTACCTATATTTTGTGTAATATTTTTGTATACTATGTTTTTAACTTTATTATTTGACGTATCGATCATTCGAAATATTTTTATATGCTATATTTGTGAAGTTGTTAAGTTAATTAAGTTGAATTACACATAATATATTATCGTAATTTAAAACAAAATATTATTTATAATGTATAATTTTTTTTAATAATATAATATATTATAATATACGTATTTGTAATTAAATATTAATAATGTGGTAAATGGTAATTATAGATATTAATTAACGTTTAAAAATATTTGTTCATGTTGCATGAGGTTGTGAGTAATATTGTAGTCTGGAGATTTTTTTTCTGGGATTCGCATAAAACATAGTACCTATATATTGGAACATTTCACTTTTCTTATAGTTCTCAAATTGAGTTACAAAATGTTTAAGTACTCATAAAAAATCATAAAATTTGCTCGAATTTTCACAATTTAAAAATTACATGAACTATTAGGTCGGTTGTAGGTAGGTCAACTAATCGACATTTTAGTTTATTAATAAAACAATAACAACAATGTAGGTATAATGTATTTTAAATCGATTAAATTTCAATTTTTAAGACACGTGTTGTTTATCATGACCTTAGGATTTGATGAAAAGGCACGAACGCGATATGACAGTTCAATTGATTGGAACACACAAACAGCACTAACTCTACTGACGCAGGAAAGTGATAGCCATTAGGTAGAAAGAGAGATAACGTATCGTACCTATATATGAATATATAATATTATGATGGACACGATACGGTGTGCGACTGTGCGAGAGAGAGGTCCCTTCGTCCGTAACCTTGAATAAGAGATTTATAAATAAAGAAAGATATAATTTATACATAGAACCATACACATCATATTGTTTATACATACTACATAATATACTACATACATAATAATATAGAGTACCTATAGGTTCCCGTTAGAATTGTAAATGATATAGCTCAAAATAATATTACTTTTATCATTGGGAAGCAAATTTATAAATTTCATATTGGTTATAATAAGGGATAAAGGAATTTGACGTAACACAATTTGAACAATAATTCTATATATTATTACAATGCATTATGATGGACATATTAGGCACTAATGCGTAGTAATTTATCTCATTAAATTTTGTGTTCCTATATCCGCTTATTATTGGTTTTATTATCCATGACATAATAATTGATAGTAGACAGTTTGACGTGTTTGACCTGTGTTTATGGGTGGGGGGGACTAATTGTTTTCATATACCTTTATGCATGTTCCTATAATATACTATAATACAAATTATATTTTTCTTTTTTACAACACCAAAAATGTTTTACATACATCTATTTAATTACCTAAAATTCATCATCCTGAGCAGAGATGCTCATTTGAGTTAATAAATAAAAAAAATAAAAGTACCAAATATAATTAAATATAATAATATACATACAAGCTAATGGCATCAGTTGCCGGGCTTAAGACCAATGAAAAAAATATATATATACTACATACAGTATCTATATGAGTATATAAATAGATGGATAATAAATAATACCTAATAATAAAAACAAAGGTATATTATTTTAAATAGTTATTGTTACATCACAAAGTCAATACTATGTTGGTAAGTATATTTTCTTTTTTATTTGTGCAAATTTGTTGATTATTTCATCAATAGATGTATTAATATATTTACGACTCTGCGCAGCGCAGTTGTTGAAATCAATCGAGTGACATGATTGAGAGTAAGCAACGGCCGCTGCCACTAGTACTTGGATGGGTGATCACTCGGGTTCGTAGTGTACAAAAACCTTGCCACACATACATGTGTTCCTAAGTCCTAACCGACCGTACCAACCATCTCCCAACCCTACAACACCCAATGGCCTATATGGTGCCGCGGGTTAACTAATAAAAATAATATATATATATATGTATATTTACGGACACACGCAACAAAGCAAAACCTGTCAATCGATTTTTTCTCATTCGTGACTTTAACCATGTTTTCAATCTACAAAAAAGGAATACAAATATTACTACATTTTAAATTTAAAGAGATTGAGAACACGAGATAATAACGCTATCATTTCCGAAACCATTGTATGTTACAGACGTATATATAACAAGATGAATTAATATTTACAAATATTTGTTATGGGTACAAACTACAAACAATGGACTAAAGTTCAAATTACTTAAATATGCTTAGTAGAAAATTTAAAATCTAAACTGTAATCATGTCAGTAGGTTACTAGTGATAAACCGATAACTATATGCACACTATAATTAGACTAAAAATGTGTAAATAATTAATTGTATCATATTAAAAAATTAAGAAATATGAGTGATGGAGGGAGCGAATGCCTCCATCACATATCGTCCTGCTCAAATACTCCCTTATAAGGTAGTTTATTGAATTTTATCATTGACATTTGATACAACTAATAACCTTTGGTACAAAGCGTGCTTGAGCTCCAAATGCTCTATCATTGCAGTTAAATCAGCCTAAGTCAAACAAATGTATAAGTAAATAAATTTATTTAATATTTAATGTTTTTAAATATAAAACAAACACAGATAACCTATTATACCTAGCACAAAAAATAAATAGGTTTTAAAATAGTATTTCATACCTAATAAAATAGGTACTACTTAAATTCTGTCTTGGTAGGGGCGGTACTAGTAACTTTTACTATTCCTATTCCTAACGGTCATCATGCTTTGCACGTTGATTGAATATTATATTATCCGAGTAGAAATTGTGAATAATATCAATCAATATAATATAATATATTACGTAGAATTAGTAAAATTGTCTTGTGCGTTGGGGCCTAGCATTGATTTCGTGTAAAGTATTTAATTAATTCTGCACATGGCCGAAAACAATCGTCCCTTCACAAGATACAGACCAATACTATTATGGGCACTAATATTATAATTTATAAGTTTATCACCTCTTTAAGGTACCTAGGTAACTATAATTTATTCATAAAGTATTATTACTATTAAGAGGGCAACGCAAGTGTGTGGTCGTCTCCGTCTCACAAACGTATGACATGGTAGATTTGCGACCAGTAGAACGACAATTTGCGATGAGTTATTCGTTTATAATACGACGGAGCAGACCACATCGATGGCTTAGAGGCCAAAAGTTATAAGGCCAATTTTTCTCAAAATCGTTTTATTAGTCCATAGGGTTTATCTGGGTCGTCTTTTTGATTCGGTAAAACATTATAAGTCAATATCATAATTAAAACATGTTTTATTTATACTTTAATTTTTGTGTTTTTAGTTCAAGATAGGTTTTTTTTAGTGCACACATATAACAAGTCCTAATTTAATGAGACATACAATAAATATTTTAACATGATCTAAATATCAAGCGGACAAATATAACAAGTCCGGACTCTTGTTACTTTTGTCAAAAACAATACATTCAATTTTGGACGTGTAATGTTTTAGATAATATTGAATTTGTTTACCTATTTATAAAAAATGAATATGTCCAGACGTATTATTAATAATAATAAATTTTTTAATTTTAAATTACAGTAAATAATATGATATCTTCAATAAGCATAAAATATCAATAACACGGGTTTTTTTTGACTAAAAATTTGATGAAAAATGCTACTTTATTATTTTTTACAATCAATACAAAAATTGCAATATTTTCCATATTTTTTTACTGCAATTATATAAACAAATTTAATTTTTTATATCAAAAAAATTAGTCTTACGTACATTTTAACTATTTAAATAATAAATTAATTAGAGTTTATATTAAATTAACAACTTTTAATATGTCAATCAAAACCTCATATGTCCACGGTAAAAATATATTATAATTGCCATTCATAACAAGTCCCATTTAAATTTAAAAAAAAACATTATAATTACGTTGGAAATAAATGTTAAGACCTAAAAGTAATAGTTTATGTAATCTACAGAATATTTTACAAATAAATCAGTTGCAACACCGAAAAACAAAAATCTACAACACAAACCGTTTGGTGTGGAATAATTTAAGATCTTAAAACTGCTCTCCTGTAAAATGTAATGTTTGGGACATACAACTTTTGGCCTCTTAGCCATCGACGTCATGTCGTGTGCGGTTGTGACGTCCCCATAATAATGTAATGCGCGACAATTATTTGAAAATAGCATCGTCATAACAATATTGTTATGCTAACCGTTTCAACGTTTAACACAATGATATAGTTTATTATATAATAAAAGGTGGGTACCTACTCATCTGTTTCAGACGTAATAACAACGTGCACTGCGCACATCACGTTTGACGTTTTGGAAATTGCGTTGTACTAATACGGTTCCACGAACAGAGGACGTTATGGGTACCCTACGTACGTACCTAGTACGATTTCTATTTCCTTTGTCCCCGGTTACATAAAATTAACGTGGTTAAATCGAAGGCTTATTATTATTATTATTATTATCTTATGTGGGTGCAACTTGCACCGAGCAAAGAAGAGCGTCACGTGGCGCATACGGCTGTGCGGTATAATATTATCCCTGCAGAAATAGTGCTAAAACCGGAGAATCTGTACGACAAAATATAACCGTGACGCATGTGTGGGTGGGTGTATAATATCGTACAACAAATTGGGAAACGAGACATAAAATTGTACACAGTATTGTCACAAAGGTTTTCATACTGTTTCACGTCTCCATTTTCGGACAGCCACAACTGTGACAACTACAACTACAACTATTACAAGACGTGATTATATAGTGAGCGATAATTTTATTATCATTGGCAATCTGAGAACGCAGAGATCCAATTTAAATTGCATTCAAACGTTGTAGGTGGGTACGTTGCGTGTAGGCGGGTATAGCAGTATAATAATTACGCGTGTCGTTTTCAAAGCATCACCACAGTGTTCACAATTTTATACGAATATAGCTATGATTTTCATTTATAGGTTGGGTAAACTATTGCGATACTTGCGATATCAGACGATGGTATAATTTGTAGCTATTATGCCCGTGATGTGAGCACAAAAAACGGGTCCGCTGCAGCCTGTTACCACCACTCGGCCATCGGTTTGTTTCTGTGTATTTTTAAATGAAACATATTTTGTGTTTTTTCAGTATTAATTTATATTCAAATATTATATGGGCGTCCGTTGTGGTTGTGCGATGGAGGGGAAAGGGTGGACATGCCCCCTGCAGTCGTTTCCCTACTTGAAATATTATAGTTAGCATCATAATATATGCGAACGAACTCAATTTTTGATAAAATAATAATAACAAAATAATAAATTGCAATGTTTATATACAGTTTTTTTTTTTTGAAATTGTATTATTAATTGAACTACTTAGTTACCATATTATATAAATAGTTATATTACAGTATAGCAACAATGCATGGACGTTATGATATGATATTAAGATATACAATTTCACCTATGACAGTTTAACATAAAAGTAAATTATATCTTATTTATTTTTATTGAATTAACGCCTGGTAAGCTCAAGTATACAAATATATAATTAATTAATTAATGTATATAATAACATATTATTAAATGTGATATTATAAAATACAACGCCCCCCCCCCCCCCCGTGGAAGGTAGACGCCCTTGTTTTGATATGATAATGATATTATCATCAAGACGCGAATATCGTAAAATGCAAAATGCAATGGCATAGAGTTAATTTAATGATGCCACTTTGAATTTTATTTGAATTCATAAATTCGTATTTGTTTTGACGGTAAAAATATACCTTAGTGTAAAAGTAACAAGTTGGTAGCAAAACTTAGGTATAGGCATTATTATACTGTAATATTATAGTGATACTCTCTACGGCTTGTATAACGCGCCGCCGGAGAGGGTTCATAATATACGTTTTGGTAGCTATAAATCCTTTTCTTTTACGCACACCCGGTCGTCCGCTGCAGGCTTAACAAGTCTCGTCAGTCGTAATATAATATAAATATGCGTTTAATCGTGGTAGTCGTCGTCCACCACTCCCCGCCACCGCACGTCGGAACACCGTCCTCGTAGTCTTGCCGAAGTCACGAAACGCATTACCTATATATATACCTCATATACCTACCTTACCTATATATATATAGTACACCTCATATACCTACCTTACCTATATATATATAGTACACCTCATATACCTACCTTACCTATACATATATATAGTACACCTCATATACCTACCTTATATATATATATATAGTACACCGTGCATCATATACCTACCTTATATATATATTATATTGTATAATCTATATAGGTATAATATGTAATGTGGTGGTACCTTTGCCGACTATATACGAACTACGCAGTGTGCGACACGGACGAGGAAAAAAAATATCTTCGAAACGAGTGCGCACGCGCGCGTGTGTGTGTGTGCGAGAGATTCCGTGGGCGGGCGGAGGGGAACAAACAGCTCTAAGGTACCTAATGGCCCGTCCGTATATTATATAGGTATGTGCGAGACTACGTCACAGACTATATACCTACGCCGTCTTATTATATGTGCACAAGACCGGCGTGCGTTGATGTTGTTATATTATTATTATGTACATATACGCATGTGTATGTATTTGGTGTATATATACACATCATATACCTAACAAAGTATATACGCATGCGTATGTATAATATTATTATGTGCCGCCGCCGCCGTAAACATCTGGGCACCGCAGAGGACGACCGAGCGGTGAAGGTTAGGCCTATAATATGTACAGGGTGTTCCGGGAAAACGGGGAAATATGAAACGATTGTGGAAGAAGTAAACAAAAGAAAAATGTACCGTGTACAAAATCGTGTTATCGAACACGTAGACTACATATTTTTATATTATATTACAAAGGTTAAAAATATCATGTCCTGTAAATGTGACGTATAGGTAGGTACGCCCACCGAAATCGTGCGCTGACATTTTCCGTGGCTCTTGCACAGCATTTTTCTGCTGGGAATCACAGCCACATCTCTTTGAATACGAATTTTTAAGATTTTTGAGATTTTTTTAACTTTTTGACTCTCAACGGTGTATAATATGTAGGTAGTTATACCGTTGTCAAATGATAATGAAAACATTTTTCTACTTCTTTGAGTGTTATTTCATATTTTTCAGTTTTCCTTGAACGCTGCAGGAATACACGATATTCCACTAAATATGCTCACCCCCTGTTTTCTTCGACAATGCTGCAGTTGTTCAAAATCTGATTTAGGGAATTTTCAAATATTTTTACCTAAAAATTGTCTATATTTTTCCAATTGTTGGGATTTTCGTACTGGTACATCTTAAGTAGTTTCCTGCGAGCACGCCCGGAGAACCACCCTGTATAATATAATGCTGCGCAGTTATCGGTTTCATCCGGTGAAACGAAATACGATGGATACGATGCCGGTCGTCTGTTGTTCAACGTGTGCAGCGCATCGCTATATTATATTATTATCTATTATATCGTCCCCGTCATCATCGTCATCGCCATTATTATAATATTATATAGGTGGATTGAATAATTAGGTATTTCAAATGTGTTTGTTTTATGGATTTCGATGCGTATAATATTATATTGTAAGCAGCAATAATACCTCTATATAGGTGTATTGTGTATTTATGCATATAGCAGCGGGTAGTCGTTTGATGCGGTGGGGAGGGAGGCTTACAGCTTAGGTACACATCGGGATTTGGGGGGATAGAGGAAGATATTATTATTACGTTTCACAGTACCATTTATACAATAATAATAATCTAGAATAATACGATATCCGCGATGCCGCCGTTTAAACGATGCAAAGATTTTACAGAAACATTATTGCATTACTCGTATACATTTTATAGATACCTACTCACGATTGTGTGTAACATAATATATTATAAAGTTCTGTTTACGTTATTTAGGAAATGCGATGGATTTAATTAGGTGATGCAACATAACCTGCATAATAAAATGGTATACAATATCAGAGCAATAAAATGTCATAATATGAGAGTTTACATTATTATAGTTATGTGTACGCGTTTCGAAAATGTTCTTCCTGCCCTGTGAAAATATATTTTAAAACATTAAATCTCTATGTGTTTCACACTTCTGAATAGAAACGTATATTATTATAATTGTGCTCGAAAATGTGTTCCTAAGGAATACAAAATATATATTATAGTATTGTATAACAATATAAATACTATTACATACAATTTATTATTTGCAATAGCATACTTATTATCATGTCTTCTTGAACAACCAAATAAAAGGTTGTATAATGATATTTAAATAAGGACAATAATATAATATTTACAAATAATACATATTTTGGTATGGAAACCCGACCAAAAGTACCAATACGTACGTATTTATCTCATGTTGCATGTATAATCACGGTTTTCGTATATTATTATGATTGAAAACAGGACACAGTATTATATTAAGGCGTAGTACTATCGTAAAAACAAAACACATTACGCACTGTTGGTCCTGTATAATAGTGCGTTGTACAATATATGCAGTTTTTAATATTTCCAAATAATAAAATTTTAATCCGGGTGGCCGTAATATTTGTGAAATATACAAAAACTAGAAAACACTAGAAATCGTTTGACTTTGTGTAAAAAACGGCCGATACGTCAACCTGTTAATCTAATATTCTATGCATATATTGTTGTCATACCACATATTATTACACTGTCTATCAATAAAACATGACTCGGACATTACAAATGGAAATTAATGTAAAATTGTAAACCGATAAATTGTAATCGGGTAACTATATTGAGGTAAGATGCATTAATATACTTATCTATAATAATATATTATAATATTTCAAAGACATTCTACAGGCGTATATTCGTAATTCGTCGAATAATATGTAAAATGTATAATATTATAATTTATATATTATATTAATATTTAGTATAGGTACAAGGTACAATAAAACACTTCCCTAATATTAAATAATAGGTACATAGCACAATATTATAATTGAATTATTGTTATTTCTACTGTTTTGGAATTCGAATGCATGTCATGATAATATTGTAGTCGCTTAAAATTTGGTCATGGCAATTAATTTGGTCGCGTGTCAAATTGGTCGCATAACACATTAATCGCATGTTAGCCATATTGGTCGCACATATATTTATAGTAATTTTATGTTGAATACGGTATTATGCATTATAGTATAATTTAACGTAATATAATTGTATAACTTAAAACATTTATAAAATTAAAATACATAATATACTTATAATCTGTAAACCACCTCGTAAAAATAATAAAAACGGGATGATTAAAATATACGTAATAATACCTAACGATTAAAATGTAGGCACTCGAATGGAATTGTTGCTAAACACAAACGGTTATTTGAGAAATGCTCAAACTATTTAATTTTTCGTTCTATTTTGTAGCATTTTAATGAAATTAAATTTTAAATTAGACTAAATCGATTATGCCATTTTTCAAATTCTATTTTAAGTAGATTCATTAGAACTGTATACAATCAGTTCCATATTTAAATAGGTAATTTTAGATTATTTCTTACCCTGTTCCGTTTGCCATGAAATTTCTCTATCCATATTTTTTCAAAATTATCTAAACATAATAATTGTAATGTATTTTTTAACGTTTTTGATATATTTTCGTATTGCTGTTCATTATTAAAAAGTCAATGTGGTCAATAATTTGACACGAGAACATTAACTGCAACTTAAGTGTAGGAAAGTACACCATTTAAATTTTTAATTATTGACTGTACATTGGAATTCAACTTACGTGTCCATCCGCGAACTCGTTATGTTTACACAAAAACCTTTAATTATCTACTATAATATTAATACTGCTCATTTGTATTACTTAAAAAAAATACAATTATTAACATAATAACAATAGAAAAGGTAAAAATAATCACACAACAATAAATTTATAAATATTGTATATACATACATTTAAATTAATATAACCACATAACCTTTTAAGGTAGGTATTAGATACATTTTGATTTAAACTTTTTGAAGGCCATAAGCATTATATATCAATTAAATACCTATAATATATTACATTATATCATGCTAAATGCTAATAGACGCGTCTTTATTGATTGAAAATACCTTATAAGATATTATATTCTCATTACTAATAAGAATAAGATTAAAGACTTAACAAAATATTTCGTTAAAAACTATAATTATACCTTTCAGGTTACAATAAAGCGTTTAACAAGGTATTTATATTGTATGATTTCAGATATGTAATAACTTTTTAATTGATTAAATAAAATAAAATCATCGATATAAACAAGGCGTTCCAAAAACATGCTCACCATTCTTCCATGCTCATCATTCTCCAATAATCATTGTGAATGTAATTTAAATTCCTGGTTTTTTGAATTTTAATGTATACTAATCATTTACCGTATATTCAAATAGGTACTTCGATTTTTTAATACCATTTAAGAAGTAACCTGTAGCTTTACCAACTTCTATTTTTACACGAGAATAGCTCTTTTTTCATTGAAAATGTTAAGCAGATGATTTTTTTGAAAATGTTGATATATCTAAATCGAAATCCGAACTAGAAGAACTATTAACCTAACCTTATTTTTCATTGTGATTTGTGGTATTGCCACATAGGGTAAACCGTTTGCACAATACATTATCTCTACTTACTACTAACCTAACATAACTTTTGTACTAACTACTAAGGATAATGCTAAGGATGATGATGAAATATTGTAGTCTTCTGGACTATGGTCCACGATAATATATGTGGGGCCATGATGATTTGAATATTATACGAGCATTCATTCTTGGTTGAATTCTCTGTTTAGATGTATAAGTATCTACCAATAAATATTAAAACGCTCAAATTATAATAAAATATTAAGATTATGACGTTCTCATTTTTGCATTAATATAAGTTTTAGATTACTTCTTAATGCTATTATAAAATAATGTATAAAAAAAATAAAATGTGTATTTTCCAAATGATGTGTTTTGTGAGAAATATTGTCTGCAACAGAGCGAACGAGATTATTTACCAACCGACTGGTTGAACAAATATTTTTATTTATATTTTGTTATTGTTATTTTATTGAAGAATCGGCATTTTGTAGGGGTGAGGGTATGATTGGTTGAGGAACACGCGTACATGGGGTGAGGATTCATCAATAAAAACTCGGGTGGTCGCACATCCGGGAACTAGCGACGCCGGCCGATGCTTGACCTCAGAACACGTTAGTGGCTGAGACCAACCATGGAGCCACACCAGGCTCTGAATAAATATTGTTATACACTTATACCCATTAAACAGTAATTTTTATTCAATAACTTAATGCACTTAGTAACAATTTTGTTTTTTTTTAAATTTTCGAAAGCGCAGTGATATCAACAATATATATATTATAAAAGTACAATATATATCATTATATTGTAATCTACATCGTCTAAACAAGAAATAAGAGCGTCGAGTTTTTTGACAGCTATAGTGTCTGTTAATATGTATATGTCTCACTGTGCATTCAAAAACATGTGCGACAAATAATGCTTTTTGTGTGTATTTGCATGACCTATTAAGAATTTAAGAATGCAATACATGTATAATACTATATGTATGAATGAAACCCCGGTGTGGTGTCGTCACACATATGCGTATAATAATACGTCTTGGAGGATAATAAATTAATTTTGCCCCGTTGTGTATACAGGCACTATGTACAGGGTGGTCCATAAAGCATGGCATCCCCATTTTTCTTTTAATAATAAATTCATCCAAATCCTGATTTTTCAAATTTTTAAATATACCCAATGTTTATTTTTTTCAAATTCTTTAATTTTTTTGTACTACTCAGGGAGTGCCCTGTAGTGATTACAAACACAGCCCAAAAATTGCCAAACCTATTACCATGGACCTATTATCCTAACATAGTACCCAAAATCAAATAACTTAAAAACTACTAGTTTGAATTTTGATTCTGATTCGTCGACATTTTTAGAAAAAATATTCGCTAAATAATTTACAGTAAGTACCTATAGAAAAGGGTAGTTCTCATTTAAATATTGAAGTTTCTATCAGAACACAGGAAACTCATTAAAATCTTAAAAATTAAAAATAATATGGTCTTAAAGTAGGTATATCTAAAAATTTCAAAAATCAGATTTCGAATAAACACGCTATTGAAGAAAAACAAGGTTGTGAGCGTGGTTGGTGAACCACCCTATACCTATATAGCATATAATATAATATTTTTATGCTGTATTTACAACGTAGTTAAAAATTCTCCCGCAATTCGTCATACTCGTCCATTTCTTTTTTACGTGCAGCCACACACATGGCGGTCACCTGTGAGAGAGGGACAAAGAGGAAAAAATAATAATAATAAGGGTGTTGGTGCGCCATTCTACCGGTATACCTTTATAATATATTATATTGTCGAGGCTGCTGCAGCTCTGGCTTTTATACAGGACGATTGCCGAAGAATGGATTTCAGCAGCTGGAGGGCATCCTGCAAATGTAAAGGGCGTTTTCGCATTGTGTGTCCCGGCAAAGTAGTAAGCGGGACGAAGAGGGTTGGATTGTTGTGATGGATATCCCCTATACGACCTCTCTCTCGCTCTATAGCCCACTGTCTATCCCTCTCTCAATTTTTTAATGAAAACTACGATCAAACGAAAATAATTTGCATACACTGTATAATATTATACCTATAGTGACTAATATCTATTTTTCCTAGTCACGGCCCTGAGAAAAAAAACTGTTTTCGAGTTGAAAACTGTTGATTATAATATCCATTGAGTAATACGCGCGTCTAATAATTAGGTAGTAATTATTATTATAAACCTACTGGTGTGCCATGATAGTAATTTAAGAAACTGTGGCATATTAATTAATAAATAATAATATAATATAAAACCGGTAGCTGTACTTGAAATTGGAAGTTAAAATGCAATAACTCTGTTTGTTTGAATCGTATAAACGCCAATGCAAAACGCATAGTGTTATAAACAACGTAGAAAAAGGTCAATAAATAGGTATAGCTAAAAACTTGTAAATCGTATAAAAATACAAAATATATAAAATATTATGATATATTTATTATTGTTGCTTGGTTATGTATATATATTATCCTTATAAGTAGGTATCTACTTAACGCGTGTATTGTTTTAATCTAATATATTTAGGTAATTACTTATAAAATACCTAATACAACTTATAACATAAAAATATATAAAAATATAAGTTCAAGAAATGATTTTACAGTCCTATGGTTTTAAATTAAATTTTAAATATACCTATATTTTGAAAAATTAAGCAATTTGATTCATATTTACGTAGTTAATTTTGCACATCAGTGGAAAAATAATATAAAAATTGACAAAAATACTAATATTTACACGATTTATAAAAACTAAAATCCAATAAGAAATCGTCAAAATTAAATTTAAAAAATGGATGAAAAACCTCATGTATTATATGCTTGCGAAGCAATTTAAACATAGGCACTATACATACGAAACGTACGTGCATAATATTATAAAATATTTAAAATAATAATTTAAAACGGACCACAGTGTTCTTTCTTTTTCACGTAATATTAACGGTGGAGAACGAGAAAATACGCTGGCCCACCCTCGTCCACCCCCACTCTATTGGTCCCATTTTTTCATAATAAAAATAATAATACCATACCCAACCCGCATATTATTTTACACTAAATTATGTATAGTACCATAACAATATAGGTACATCAAAATGCTATATAATACCTATAATATATTATATTAGTGATAGTAGTAATTTCCTGTGTAGTCGAGTTAATTAGATTTGCGTAACTTTAACTATTAATCTATAGCCAATATAAAGATATTATATATTATAAAAACTAATATAGCTCGCATAAAAAATAAAATAAAAATAAGCGACAATGCGACATAAAGTTAACCGAACGAAACCCTTTCATTACTACGCACTACAAAGAATTATTTTGCTGGTCGCATTTATTTGCACAAAATGTCAATTACTCTTGTCTACCCTTGTTTCATACTGAGTAATTTAGAGTAGGTATAGAGTCACCTAGAATTTATTTTACATTGACAACGAAATCCGTTTTTATTCAATTATTTGGAAAACGCTAACTAATAAAATCAGTATCTACCTATGTATGTCGTATGTGTATGTAAATAGACAACTTTAGCCATACGTATCTGGTATAGTAAGTTCAATGAGTACGGTTAGAATATAGTATTATTAAACTTTACAGTCCAATAACACAATCACTTTATAATCATAGTATATTACTAGAGCAAGGACTTTCATGCATTTGCATATTTTTTCTGGTTAACTTTATCGTATGCTTGGTAAGTACCTACACAATATATTTCACAACGTTTGCGAACAAATAATCAAAGTGCATATTTTGATACCAAGTTAATCAAAAATGAAGCATTTCGGTAAATATTTATCATGAATCATGGTCAACAATTATATTAAATTTGAATGAAAAATGAGATCTGTATTGGTTGTATTATTGTTATTTCATACATATAGACAGCAAATAGAAAATTGAATACCTAAAATAATTAAAATAAAAAAATTTTTGAATAAAAAAAGATAATTTTTTAGCGTGTAATTTTATTTTTAGCGCATATTTAAATAATGTACTAACTTAATAAATAATAAATAATAATATTATATTAATAGAATATTTAAAGAAAAAAATGAGTTTTATTTTAGTGTAATATGGGCGCGTCATTTTTTAGGGCATCTTTAACTGCATATTTAAATTTTTTTGATGCAAAAGTGCATATTTTTCAAGGCATATTTGATAATTTTTTAGTGCATAAAAGTCCTTGCTCTATAATATTACTATACATTTTAGAGTATTATGAATACAGGGTAATTATTTTAAAGGTAAACAAACATTTTTTTCGAAAAGTGTTAATGTTTTCGAAAATATTTTACAAAATAAAATTTTTAATTTCATATTTTGAAGCAAAAAATGTTTCTGAAAATAATTATCAGATCTCCAAGTACGTTTTATTTAATACTCAAAAAATTATTTAATGATAAAGAATAATAAAAATAAATTTTAGAAATATCAGACCAGCTAATACTGCAGTTGTATTATTATATCTTTATAAATACCAACAATTTGTTAATAAAAAAATCTACATAGTATAATGTTCTTGTATATTTAAAATATAATTGGAATCTATTCCGTAATAAACAATATTATTATTATTATTATTATACCTAGATCTTTCTTAAGTTAAAGTAGGCACTAAAATAATAATAAATGTGATAATATTTAATAGGTATGACAATATTATTATCTTACATTTTTTTCAGGTATACAGATTTAAAATTACAATATATTAACTATGAACTGATGTGAAGAGAAAAAAGAGTCTCTGATAATATTGTAATTTGTAATGATAAAATAATATTTTAATCTGCACATGTCGTTGTTTGAGAATTATTTGTAAATATAATATGTTATCATAATAAAAAAAACTAATGTGATTGCAGAATTCATTAATGCGTGGTCATTACATTATTATACATATAATTACACTTATAATACAATTACAGTTATAACTTATCATTTGAAAAAACAAAAATGTATCTACGATATTGAAAAACAATATGACAATTTTTTTATTTTAAATGTGACCCTCGGCAACATAGGAATTTAAATAGTTTTACAATTGTGTTTATAAATTTATAATAATGAATTAATTAATAATACTGAATAAATACAACAAAAGCGAATAAATAAATAAAATTACATTTCATAGTTTTAGGTTAGGTTAGGTTAGGTACACCATAACATTTTCCAAATATTTTGACTTATTTTGAGCTGTTTACGGACATTTTCAGTTTCCATTTTTATTAGCTTTTTTTCTATAAATATCAATACAATTTTATCTGTAGGGTAAAAAAGCTTGAAAATTTAATAGAAGGCTCCTAGGTTATTGTTTCAAACGCAAATGAAAAAATTTAAAAATCCTTAGTCACAGTTTTTATTTATAAGTATTTCATGACAAAATACGGAAAAATCACGAAAATTAGCAAATTATTTTGAATTGAGAATTCATCATTTTTTTTTCAATCTAAGATTTGAAAATGTAATACAAGATTATCCATAAGTTTGTCTACCTTTATCAAAAAAAAAAAGTCTACAAGAAAGTAAAATTAAAATTTTTATGAGCATTTGAAATTCATATTTTTACAACATTTGATATTCACTCGACATCACGTGTAACGATTTTCTTATTTTGTTGTAATTAAAAAACGTATGACTGTAAATACTTGAAAATTTCACTGAATGTTTGTATTAGCATTTTCTATACACGATCAAATTTTGAAAATAATTTGACTCTTTTTGAGCTGTTTACGGACATTGTCAGTTTTCAATTTTTTTAGTTTTTTTCTTTTTAAATATCAATAAAATTTTATTTGTTGGGTAAAAAAGCGTGAAAATTTAATATAAGGCTCCTGATATATCGTTCTCATAGCAGTTGAAAAATATTAAAAATACATAGGCACAATTTTTTTTTATAAGCATTTAAAGTTCAAATGTTGACAACATTTATCAAATTTATAATTTAATTATTTTGTAGTTAAAAATGTATAAAAAGTTTAACTTTTATGGCTAAGGATTGAAAATTTAAAACAAGGCTCCACGTAAATAGGTCATGTATAAATTACTTTATTCACAATAATAACATCAAATATACTTAATAATATCATAGGCTGACTGACCGCTTTCGCTCAGAATCGTTTTTCTTATACAATGATATTATATCATTGAATTCAAATTTAACACCATCCATTGCAGTGACCCACTTGTAACCTACTGTACAGCAGAGTGACATCCACTTACCCACCTTTTTTTTTAGTTGTTTTTGGCGCAAATTACACAAATAAGCCTCTTACAATATTGTATTACGTTTTGTTTTGTTTTTTGGAAGTTACTGTTCATGGACTAACCAGTTGGAGTCACATTTTGATTTTATTACGGAGTGGAGACTGTTTTTGGATAGAATTGAGATTGGTTAAAGGTTAAATGTGATATTATTGCGTTTTTTACTGCTAGGTTGCTTTTTAGTTGTGCACAATGCCACACAATGACCCGGCATTCATCATAGATTTATTTTAATCCCTATATTAATTATATTGCTGTGTTTAACGTTTCGTACTTAGAGACTTGTATATTGATATTTGAAGGATCGTGTATGATGCCTGTGATATTATTTATAGTGCTGAGAGATGGTCTGATAATATGGTTGTGTTTGGAAGACGGACTTCTCCAATTAAAATTAAAATAGTTTTTAGTATTAAAACATATTATTTATGTTAATATGTTTGATGGTTTACAAATATTTATTAAAATTGTGCTGTTAGATATTATTATATTCCACAGGTATTATAATAAACAATTATAAATACATTTATTCGTATCATATCAAATATTTAAAAACATTTATACATTTATTTGACATTCGAATAACCTTTATGAAAACATATTCAGAACGTTTTATAAATCATATTTTTTTATGACTTCATGGCTTATAAATTATAATTATTATTACTCTGCCGCGCGAAACACGCATGTTTATTATTGTCTAAATAACTGTTGTGCTATCAAAGGCCAATTGACAATCATTAAGCGATGTTTAAGACACGTCGTATAGTGTAGGTACGTTTCGTAACCAATAATATACGACACTACAATATATACACATAAATATTATAATGTTTAAAGTTTTTCCGCTTCACTGCAATGTAATTTGAATACATTCTTATCCTGGTCGAATTGTCTTGTGTGTGTGTACGGTGTACATTTAGCTGGTAGACATAATATTACAATACGCAGCAAATAAATCCTAAATAAACTGCATGTGCCAATAAAGAATGCGTTTCACTTCGGTCGTTTTCCGAAACACTCCCGAATAAGCGTGCAGGCTTTTCACGCGTGTTAATATTGTGTCCTCCAAATTCCACGATTTACAATATTTTACATCCAAATTGCTAGCAACTATATTATAGGTGTTGATGCAACAGACAGACATGCACCGACGTGTAGGTAGGCGCATATTGCATATAGATAATATAATAGTATTTTCTCCGCACGCAACGGTTAATGTTGTCAATTATCATGTACCAGCTATATTATAATATTATATATACCTAATACCTATTGCCTATACGAATAATTGTGTTTCATGCATCATAATGTTATAGTGTTCAGTTATTAAAATTATAAGTATACGTAATATGGTATACCTATATAGGTTATATTATGCACCATAAATATTCAAATTTGTAATTGACATGATACACCTATATAAATGCGCGCGCGTTGCATAAAATATATATTTTTATGTACCTTTGCCGTTATTACTATTATAGTATACATATTTTATGCGTTAGTGCAGACGTGCCAAACAGTGGTGATCAAACGTATAATATTAATATAATTTAATCTTATTATATATTTAATACAATAAGATTCGTGTGCCTAATAAAAAACCAATGCGTTCATGATCGCGTTCAGCACTCACAATCTAATCTAATATAATATACATACATTAAAAATCCTCATGGTATGCGACGAGTTATTTGAATAATTGTCGGTAAATCAGAAAAGGTTCTCTAGATTTTCTAGTTTTTTTTTCTTCACTTGTATAATCTCTATATGAGAAGTGAAAAAAAATAAAATTATGATAAAAAAAAATTCACTAACGCAGTTGGTTGACATGAAATAACATGTTACTTGGGTATATATTATTAAAATAGTAAGTATATACTATATACATAAAATTCACTCAATTTGCCTTAACATTTTAAAATAATTTTTATTCTAAAGTACCCACCTTTTTATTAGCTTCTTTATGCAGAGATTAAAATAATAAAATATAATTTTCACAGTATAATCTTAAGGTTCTTATCATAGCAGCTTTGTATATTTATAGAATATCATAGTGATTATCATTTAATTATACATACTTGAACGGTTGTAATTAATTATATAAACCTAATACGCAGCATTTTATTTTACCCACCTTCAGAAGTTTTGAAAAACATATTAGGTACCTACGTCATTGTTTAATCATATTACATTGCATTGTTTATTTTAGATACCTAGTTATAGGTAATAATATTGAATAAAATAAGTAGCAATTAAATGACTCGTACTGTTCATCGTAAATCTATAAAGTTTAAATAGTATTAACGAAGTTGGCAATAATATTATCAAACTATAAATTAAACGTGTATTATAATATTACTAGCTGATCCGGCACGGCGTTGTCCGTGACAAATTAAATGCCTGTGAATTTATCACTTCTTAAACTCTGTTAAATGTATACTAGTAAACTGCATATAGATTTTAAACACAGTTATTTGGTTGGTTTTTACTAAATATAAAACACAAGTCTAATTAATATACAAACTATTTTATTTTATGTAACCAATGGCAACCTTATACCAACAAACAAAGTAATATTTTAGATTTTCTTAGGCCAACAAATCCCTGCGTGTGTGAGTCCCCCTTTAAAATTTGAAATTAAAAAAATTGTCTTTGAGGTGCACATCCTTGAGTATAGGATTACATATTGTACGTACCAAATTTCAAAACCATTAGTGCGATAGACTTGGCTGTGAATCGCTTACACACACACACACACACACACACACACACATAGACATTGCCTTTTATTAAAAATATAGTCATTAGTCAATCCAAAGTAATATAGCATTAATACAGCACATATAAAAAATGACAGAAATTATAGTTTTTTGGTGAATGTAACGATATAGTTACAAAAATTGTGTATTATTATAGTAAGATAGAAATTGTGTTAGGTACTTACTAAAAGCGTGATACTAAGATTCAATACACATTGTGATTTTTTTTATCAACTGATTTTTGGCAATGAAAAACTACCGACAACATGTGAAAATGTTATTTATTACCTATTGCTTAAAGAATATGACGTGTTTCTGCTCAATGTACATTGTACATTTGTACACTTACTTGCCAGTAGCCAATAATTATTTGTAAGTAATATTATAACAATTATATTATCTACGAACGTGATTTTACTTTATTGAACACAACTTATGGAGGACAAAGATAACTAGAGCCTTGATATTTGATGCTGCAACACGTAACTTCTTGATTCTACTTTTAGAATTTTTGTATGATTATGAAAATATAAAGAAAATAATGTTATCCTAAGACTCACGTGTACACCTTGTAATATTGTATTATATAATATAAGATGCTACACAGCTGAAATTAAATTATGTCAACAAGTCATAAATTAATTATTAGTTGATACTGTATAATTAACCCAAAAATAATGTTCAATAATTATCAGAAAAATATTATACGTCGTATTTTAATTAATTTATAGGCCGTTAATACTCATTAAAATATTGCAGTCTATTCATAATACTCGAGATATTTTGAATACAAACAATTATTATGATAACATGCTTTGCACAATTGTTATCAAATTGTCACATTTCATACTTCAAAACTTCAGCAACGTGACACAAAAATTTCACAAAACACTATTTGTAAATGGTAGGTATATGGTAGGTATTTTATTCTTTATTGATGTTCTGTGTAAATCGATGTCTACGCCATCGTCATGACAAGACGAGTTTAATTCCATCTTATTTTATGACAGCATAGATATGAAAGGAATACTATATTATTGCAACTGTGGGTAATAGGTTTGTATCAAAAAAAAAGCGAGGCAATGTTATATAGTTTCATCAATTTATTTTGTTTTTCAACGAACAGCGTTTTTTTAATGTCAACATTTCATGCGGGCACGTTTACTACAGGATGGCTTGGTGGGTTCATCCGCTCCTGAATTTTATACGAAAACACTTTTTACTCATAAATTATAACTTTTAATTTATAATTTATATTGATTCGTAATCTTCCTCCCTTTCCACCAACAAAAAAGGTTTTCTGCGTACGTACCTAGCTATATGAAAAATTATCAATCTTCAATAATTGTTACATCAATTTTATTATGATTTTTAACATGATATACCTACATTTAATGATTGTGATTAAAATTTTAATAAAATAGTTTATACATTATATAAGTGTTTTTATGCATGTATAAACATTAAACGTATTCATAATATTATTACCCTATTCTTATGATATAAATACTAAACGCCGACCCAGTGTTGTAATACCTATAAAATATAATATTATATATATCTAATAATAATATATGAGATGAAATACGCGTCGTTTATAGTTGATTTATATATGTCCAATGCGCCACGTAATTAAGAAATTATTAGCATAAGTATGAATTAAAAAAAAAATACAGGAAGCTATCAGCTAAGTGTTATCAATGGTGTTATATAGATTAAAAGTACTACTACCTACTACTATGGTTTTAATAACTATTATCTGAATTGATATTATATTATGTCTACCAACACTGCAGCCTGCAGGAAAATGTTGTATTCACGTATGGTTGAAAAGTATTACAAATAATAACAACAAGTGCCCGACCTATAATAAATGTTTAATGGTCAACTGCCGTTATGTAATTATTTAAGTGGTATTAAATACAAAATATATCTACTGATTAGATATCTGCTATAATAATACTGAAGTTTAAAACAAATCGAATTTACATAATTGCTATTGAAGTTCAATGAGACCATAATATTATTCTGATTCCAATTAATTGCATGTTTTATAAATGAAAGAAAAAATTTCTCAATAAAATCAGTATATATACATATGTATATCTTGTAAATACCTTTCTACTAAATAAATACACTTGTACCTCCCACGCGTTTATTAAATTTATTTGAGCAGAAAATTGCCAATCTTATAGAACATTACATAATAAAACGTCGATTTTTTAAATAATAAAGAGAAAACGTTTACAGGAAATATAAAATTAAATCAAGAACAAAATATAATATGCTGTGAAATTTTACAATTATAATATTAATATACTGTACCTACCTATACATGTACAATGTGTATTACACTTTATGTATTTCTTGAATATTGCTTGTTTCCATTATTACGTAAAATGTGCATTTCGTAATATATTTTTTAAGTAACTTCCATAAGAATAAAACTAATTCAATGACCTCTCACGAAATTGATCGAATCTAATTCATAATCATTATTTAGATATGGGTAAGGTAAATCGTAAATATTATCGATACTCGTTCGGTTCATGTTCGAATTATGTATTATGGAAAATGGATGTGTTTGAACAATGATATAGGTATCGTATATATTGTATAATAATATGGTATGATGAATGTTGACCTAATCCAGACATGACAGATCTGCTTTTATTCAAATGTCTTCCTCTCGCTTATTCATATATGATATTAAAACACGTACTATCTCGCGTTTGCGTTGATATTTTTGTAGGCGTAGCTGACTACTATTGAATTTCAAATTTTTTTATTTGACACAACATTATCATATTTTTCTCCTACTTGTTTTTACCCATTTATCCAACCGTTTCCTAACTGAAGTCAGTATTTTTTTTTTTACGAACCCATTTTATCTATAGATGACCTTTTTTAGTATTATATAGTTATTATTATCGTCTTATCGAGTGATTTTGAAATAAAACTATATAATATGCTTAGGAGGTACCCATACTATTTGACTAAGATTCGTTAGCCTATGATATATTTTCAATACTAATTCGTTACTAAGAATTTTTTTGTTGGTTATTTCCCCCCTCAATTTGAGTTACATAGTTTTGGTATATTATAAGCTGAGAAATAAAAAAGAATCAACAGATGTTTAGACATACGGAGTCGTATGGGTATATATTGGGTAATGGGTAATATGTTAATGTGCATAATAGAAAATAACGGTAACAGCTAACACGCCTCTATACGTTAAAATATTATAAGACGTCGATTATAAAGCAGTCATTCTTGTAGTGCAGTTTACGAACACCTGGTCCTGGTGGTGTGAATGCAATAATGTTTATGAACATGTACATGCAAGACTTATATTTGGTATAGGTATGTGACGGGGGTGGACTGCAGGTGCGCTTTGGACTGCAGGCGCCCTAAAATGTTGTTTTATCGTACCTTGATAATATAGATAGGACGAGACGTATAGCAAAAAAATAAATGGGCCATCGACCTCAGCCGATTAAACTTTAGTGTAAGGCCGTAAGGGTGAAGGAAAAATAAATGCGATCGCGTATATTATGGTTTGTAGTTCGCTGCACCGTCCTTGGCGGTCACATTGATTGCGGAACGTTTACGTTACCGGGTTATCATATTATTATAATGATCATTGAAAATTTGATGGGTACCCATATACCTACATTTATAGTAATTGATGGCCATGTTTTTACTCAACCGACGATAGGTGCAGGGTGGATAAGCTTTATTTTCTTGTTCGCAACATAAACTAGGTAATTAAAACTAAAATCATGTTGTTGTATGGTTAAATAAATTATTTCAGAAAAATATTATTATTGTAGCTAATAACAAAATATTGATTTTTATTTTCATAATAACATAATATAATATAACATGCACATTTTATCTATTATACCTATACTAATATAATTACTCTATAGCGCAGTTTTTAAATTCGATTTGTTCTATCAGCAAGGTAACCTTATTTAGTTATTTTCTCTCCTTTTAGACGATCATATTGTGTATACTGTGTATTATAGTAGACCTATAATAAAAACCAGCCGGAATACTGTTTTTTATACCATAATTATATTTAATAATTTCTAAAAAATTTTGATAATTATGCAAACCAATAGCCGCTGATACCTTGCTATCTCTTGCAAATGATAATACTTACTGGTTTTTTTTTTAAATATATTATTTAGATAGCATTGCAAAATATAATAATTACATCATATATAATTATAATTTATAATAATCTATAATCCCATATCATTTTCGAAGAATAATCAAAATGAATAAAGTAGTTGTAGTAGGTAACAGTTTAGTAGTAGTAACAGTTTTTTTTACATATAAAAAAAATATATATATTTATAAAAAAGCACAGATATTTTTCCTGAAATTATAATTGTCTTATAAAGCCAAAATTTTGTGGGATAGGGGTTAATACAAGCCCCCTCCCCCCTTTGGGATACTTTTTCAAATACATAATTTTCGTTTTTAATGGTTAATTTATAAATATATGCATGTATTAATAACACTTTTTAAATGCAACAAATATTTAATTTATTTAATATAAGACTAAAATAATAATAATATTATATTGTGTATTTCCTACCGTTTGTTTCATTCCTATTTGGAAGTGGTGTGGAGGAGACTTAAGAGTCGTATAATAATAAACTATTAAACGAAATGCCATAATTTATTTTGTGAAGCTTTATAAGTTTTATTTTATAAGTCCGAACGACATCAAGAACCAATTGAATATATTAATAAAATACAATATACGACGGTGTGTATATTATAAATTATTACAAATACGCTAAATTAGTGATACCGAGATATTGTGGAGTTGAGCTATTTTCCTATGGATTTTTTTTATCGCACGGAAAACTGACAAGCCGCCGGCCTGTAGCTTTATAGTCATATAAACAACGCAGTGCGTGTGCCGTTATGTTATATTTTTCAGTTTACGCATTATATCATTATATATTTATACAAATAAGCGAAAACGATCGGAAAACGGGAAAAGGAACGACCCGAGATGGTTTACATGTTCGATCTGGTCACGAAGAATGGAAACGGCGGCGGAGACAACCTGTAGCTGCAGCTGCAGCTGCAACGGGAACACTGCAATTTGCAGTATATTATTATATTATATTATAAATACATGTGGCGGGCGCAGGGGAGTTCGTAAGTCCGCATTTCGCCGGCGATCGACGTCCGTGTACTACTACAGTGGCGTAAAGTTTGAAGTTTGCTTCTCGAGCGTCTCCAATTACGGAGTAAATAACGAACCGCGTGTGCGAGTATAATATTATTATGAACTGGTTTCCATACGACGACGATTGCAGGTCGACATCGCGTGCTATCCAAACCGCACTGGGCCTATTATACGTATCAACTATATGTATATACTATATATTAGGTATGCGTATATACTATACGGTTTGACAACAATGCTAAAATGCAACCTTATCGTCAAATCTGCAGTATATAATGTGTTCTTATATATATATATAAAATATATACTATATAGGTACCTATATAATGGAACGACCATTTCACTAATACATTTTATGCACACTGCAATATATTATAACTATATACCTATATACCTATAAACGTTTGATATCGGCTGTCTGTCCACGGGTGACATCGCGGACGGCGAAACCGCGCTTGACCAAGTATTACCATAATTACCTTATCCGGCACGCGTGCCATTTTTATCTAGCCCATAATGTTGACATATGAAATTGAATACTCTTAGGTCTAATAGAAAAAAACCGAGGAAGTTACTCAGCTGCAGTATAGTATAATAGGTGTCGTGTGTACCTCGTCATTGAGTAGGTCAATGTAATGAATGTGTTAAATTTGAATTCAATGATAAATCATTGTACCTATTATACAAGAACGAAAAACGATTCTGAGCGGTTACGGTCTATCTTATATTATTTTCTAACGTTATTTTACACTATCGTAACATTGACATTAATAATTTATCTTTTATTAGTAATACCGTATTAGTAACTTGGGGTGGGACAACTGCCCCTCAGATATTTAACTCAGTTGGCAATTACCTTCATTTTACCTTTTAGATTTTTAGTTTTACCGCAGTTTGCCTCCCCCCCCCCACAAGAATTTACCCCAAGTTAGTGACTACGTCAATGAGTAATACGATAGGTTGAACTAATTTTTGACAAAAACAAATGGCATATATATTGTAATATTAATTATTATAATATCGAATCATATTTAAAATTTCAAATATTTATAAATACGTATCCTAAAATGAGTCTAAATAATATTTTAAATTGAAAAATTTGATCGACTACAGAACATAATGACAGTATAAGTATGAGTATAAGGTGCAATGTTTCTGGTATCCACTGTTAAGAGGACGCCACACCCGCATGTGTTGTCTTTGTCTTACAAACGCGTAACATACCAAATTTACGCTCAGAAATTCAAGTTTTATGCCATTAACTTTAAAATTAGAGTAAATCGACATATTATGAAACTTGACGTTAAGAACATTATCTGTGTTTTGTTGGAAGTATTTTTACGATAATTCAGTTTTTAAATGAGTTATGAGCATTTTTAATTTAAATTTATTACACACGCAATAACTCACTTAAAAACTGAAGTATCGTAAAAAAACTTCCAACAAAACACAGATAATGTTCTTACGATCGAGTTTCATAATAGGTCAATTTACTCTAACTTTTAAGTTAATGGCATAAAACTTGAATTTCTGAGCGTAAATTTGGTATGTTACGCGTTTGTAAGACAAAGACAACACATGCGGGTGTGGCGTCCTCTTAATATTTTTTGAATTACAATATAATTATTAACCAAAATAAATTGTGTGTCCCACCATCTTCTTAATAGACAATAGAACTTTCTATCTTATATATAGTCTTTACTATCTGTTAACTATTTATCATTTGTTTAGTTTGTTTAGTTTAAGCTACTATTTCAATATGTTTTACTAAATTTCTCTTTTATTGTTATGTTATTTGTAATTTCTATTCAAAAAGCCACTTGGCAATTATTAAATTAAATAAATAAATATAGAAAAATAATATTTAATGAAAAAATATTATTTTGACTTTGAAAACGTCTGTGTATGAAAACTAAAAAATTCAAAAGTTTCAAATGTAAATTAAATCCTTGTATGTGTTTTTTGAAAATTTAAAGTTTAGACGGTAATTTATTCATAAATTACAACTAAAATAAAACAAAATCGGGTTTGTTAAAAACTGGTCTTTTGTAAATATATTCCTGTTTTTCGGTAAATTTATGTTTTTCCAGATTCCTTTTCACCTCTCAATGTACAATTTATATCAAATTTGCCACCAATTTTTTTATAAAAACTAAAAAGTGTGCTAGCACAAAAATATTATTTATTTTTAAAAAATACAACACACACCATCATTGTATTACTTATTTAATATATAATAATTTATATATATTCATCTCGCCTCTCAGAATCTAATATTTATAGTACGTCGTGTATTTGAGAAAAAATTAACAATACATTTACTCGTATCTATTTCGTACCCTCTTATGTTAGAATATAGATACTAATACTTATATTCCATGAAGTTGCACATTGTTCAACCTCGTTTACTTTGTACCTTAACTTAATATGCTTCACCTCAATTAAAAGTATGTGAACTATAACCGGTCACATTTTTATTTTTTATTATCAAAATAAATTAATATGTCGGTTATTATTTTAATCAAGTTTATAGTAAAATAAATGTACCTATATTATAATATACATTTATATAAAAATAACGAACGATTATATTAATAATTTAGTATTTTATAACTTTCTAATTTTTTTCTCAAATAATTTATTATATTTTATGATGTGATCTGCAAGAGTCTCAGCTCTCAAGTTTTATAAATTTTCCTAGTAACTTTTAGGCACCCATATATATATTATATAACTGTGTAGTATTCACGCGTCTACCTTATACACCGCAGTTGAGCATAAATTTCTGATTAGTTTTACAATATTTACATATTAATATATTATATCATATTCCTATAATAAATACGCGTTTATAATTTCATGAAATATGTTTAACAAGTACAAAAATGTACAACAACTTTGGATAAATATTATCATTTATTTATTATGTATTAATTAAAAATTGTAAAATACCCACTACTCTTTAGTATAAAAGAGTGTAGGTGTTTAATACAGTTTTTTTTGCAGACATTAGGCGGGTACTTATAGGTATACCTAAGTATATATGAAAAGTAGTATATACTACGTGAGTTTTGAAACCACGAGAACCATTAAAATTAATGATTATAATTTATAGGTGAAATAAATCAATCAAAAATAGATTCTATATACATCATTATAATGTAAAGGTTTAATTTAAAATATTTTCTTCAAAACTGTATAGTTAATATCATCAGGAAATTAGTAAATTTTACTTTAAATAAAATAATCAAACTGGATTAAAAAGCACATATATGTATAAATATGTGGTATTTTGGACCATTTTATCCACCAAAACGCTATTTCTAGACTATAAATTTAAACGATTTTAATAAAAATTAATTTGCTTGATCTTTTTAAAACATAATCGTATACTATGGTGAATTCGCGAAAATTACCTCTTAAATGTTTACTACTTTTTTCCCGTTTGTATACACTCGAGAATGTAAAGATTAGAGTGCGTTTGTATGAAATTTTCGGAGCGCTTTTCCCACCCATTAAATTCCTTTCCGAAGATAACATACAAACAGATTATTTAAAATCAATACTTTTCTTTCCTCTCTGAGAATTTAAAATACAAATTACCTTTATTATTTTAGCTGTGTAGTGTGTATTATCTACCTAGTAAATTATTTGAGTCGATGCATTTTTATTATATTCATTATTACTTTTTAATATGTAACCTTACTATGTTTTCTTTTAAGATACCCTTATTATAAGGGGTTTTTCATTGAAAATTAAGTCTTCTTAGAATTCGTTAATGTAACATTTTTTAAGTTTTTAAATAAGTATTTTGACCACAAATAACTAATTATATTAATTGGTATACTTACGTAAATACTTCAAAACACAATTGTTAGTACGTTAGTGGTGTTTAATTCATTGTAATTATTCATTTGACAAAAGTATAGTCATATATTTATAAATTACTGTAATATTATTATTATACAATTTGAAAATACATAACTCTATAAAGTATTACTTAATTACTTAGTCGATTTAATAAAATAAATAGTATTAGTTCAAAAATAGTTTTTAGTGGGGCCAAATATTATGTAAACATGGCTTAGTATAGTATGCGTCATAATTCATAATAAACATATACCTAAGTCATAAAATAATAAATTATTTTATGTCCATTATTTGACTTAAATACCTCAAAAAAAATATTGTAACACATGTCTAATAAAACATCTGCTAAGATATGAAATTTTTAGTCATCATCTCGAATAGTACCGATAAATAATAGGTATACCTACCGAATAATATATTATTATGCAAATGTAAAATAAAAAAACATTATGTATAGTAATTATTTACGTTCATTCCTAACTTGATATTAATTAAACATTATGCAGCAATATAAAATATTGTAAATTAATTGATTTGGAAATTCGTTGTAATCCTGCATACGCTATGCAAACAATATACCTAAAATCCGAAGGTGGGCAATAGCCAATAGGCATTAGTTATAGTTAAAATTGTAGAGCTAAGTTAAAAATTTAATTTTATTTAACTCAATACTTAACAAGTGAAAATACTAAACATTAAAATTATTTTTGATTCTGAGCGGAGTGTAAAATTAATTGGTTTTACAATAAGATAAGTTATTTTCTTTTGTGTCTGCCATTACCTTTCGGAGCAATAGAAATGCATACATTTTTTAACTTTGTGGGAGGTTCCTGGTAGCAAATTGGATAGATAAAATGTTAAATGTATAAAATATTTATGTAAAAATTGACTAATAGTATAGAATGTTTAAGTTTCTACCTACATAGTTAATATTTTTTGAATATTAACAAAATAACAAAAATCGTTTAAAGATATAAATCATTATCATATACCTGTTTGAAATTAATACATAATTAAAAATAATGTTTAGTAGAAACTTGAAACTTTTATAATTACTTTATAATTTTATATACACAATATAATTTTCAATATATTTATGCTAACTTTAAGTTATTTACTATAGAAATCTATTCAAACCGTTCAACTGTTATATGTACCTACTTCGGTATTGACTTATATACCTTATAACTTATATAAGATAATAATATTTATAATTTAATATATGCGATCTTGTTTTGCAAAAATAGGTTTAAAATAGGGTACTACCAATAGCAAAAAAAATGATTAATAGTTTGTAGTATAAATGAGTTGTAAAATATCCTTAGAAATATAGGAGGTGACACACAATCTCCTCCGCTCAGACATTTTTTAATTTTTTATGATTTGTCATTAATTTCGAATTTAACACATTCTTTACGAAGTGACCTATACTCAATGACGAAGTACACTTAAAACTTACTATACAACAGAGCTATTTATCTGTTTTTTTTTTTTTTGTTGTATTTTATAGCGATGAAAGAATAATTTATGTGGGTACGGTATTTAGACTGAAGAAAAACCATTATAGACTGTGTTGTTAATAATTATCATCTTGAGATGACGCATATTATAAGTAGGTATGTACTGTAATTCGGGTGTATTCCCACATTACAGATGCTTTATCTACTATATGACGTAATTTCCAAAGTTTATTCGTCTCCAACATAGCAATACAAAATAATAAAATACCAATTTTGGTATATACCTAATTGGTATTAGAGTACGTGTAATAACACAGACATAATTTAACATAGATATATATTGCAGCTGATATTATATACGCTGTATATTATAATATGTGTTATGTACATCTTATAGATTATTTAATGATATAAGATCCCACATTAAATGGGATCGCTTTCTAGTATCCATTTAAATGTATAGTCGATTTAGCTAACCACCATGTGCCTCTCCTGTCTCTCCTTTAGTTGCGTGTACGTCTGCTTCCAATATAAATTTAATATATATATATAGATCACAATGAATGAAGTTGTGGTATTAGTACACCAAGTTTAACTTGTTTATCGCGTTTTTACGAAACCGCTTAGATAAACTTTTAATACCTGTACGAATTCTACTATAGTGCACGAGTAAACGAAACTAGAAAGTAATGAAAATATATTAGACGAACAAAATACTCCATTGCGTTGACCTGCAGCAGTATACTATAATACAAGCAAGGGCGTCTGTGTGATACAATTAAAGTTTATCAGTTAATATAATATGTTTTACGCAAAACTACGAGGTACCTAGTTCAATAATATTAAAGTCTCTTTGAAAACTTTATAATGTATTAATTCGCGAGGTCGTTTTTCGGCACACACACAAACGCCGACACTGCACTCAGACTGTAATTCTAAGTCCAAATCCAAACAACATAACATGATGTGTATGACCCAAACTGCCGAATCTATAAATCTTAGGTACTAAAAAATGTTTAAATCACTCAATTATCAATTTTCAGTTATAAGCTATAGTGATGATTATGAATAAACTATGATCAGATAATAAATGTACGTTTGTTCGTATCAAAAAAGTTAGTAAAAACAATTTCTCTTGAAATGAAAATAAGAAGAAAGTAGAAAGAAGTATATACGCAACGCCACAATGATTTTTAAGAATTAGATCGTTCCTATAGGAAAATCTTAAAAATCTTAAAATTAAATTATTTATAATATTTTAATTTAATTTATTAACTTGTTCTGTTATAATAGTGTCACATACTCAAATTTGAACTCAACATTTTTCAACATCGCATAATATTACGCTTAGCAGCCCCTTAATTTATATCGTGTTAGATATTTTGTGTGAAAAATAACTCAACCTACTAGCCCGTTTCAAAAATAAAATACTAAGAATAATGTCAATAAATTATAAAATATTCTTAGAAATAGAGGCTGATGACACGTCGTCCATCGTATTCAATGATTATTACCATCAAATTAAAATTTAAGACATCCATACAGCTGTGACCTACTCAATGACAAGGTACACTCGAATCCTATACTGTTCAGCTGCAGATCGATCGTTTGTTTTTTTAAATGTTACTGCGTAGTTTTCGGTTTTTATTTAGTGCATTGTATATTTTTTTATTCGTATTTTTATTTCGGTGGGTGGTCGAATAGACAAGCGTCACACACACACACACACACACATACGCTTAAAAGCGGCACACCACGATCATAATATATTTTTTAAAAAAAATATTCGACCCGGTACAATAACAATAACAACAACGCGGCCGAGAAAACATTGTTTTCGCCTCCGCTCCCGCATTCTGAAGGTCACGGGCAACAGCGGTGGCTGAGGGCTGGGCTCGATCGGCGGCGAGGCGAGGAGGTAGCGTACAAACGGTACCGGCGATGGGACGACGGTGAGGAGAGGGTAAAGGCACGGTCGCGAATGAAGTCCATGGCGGTTGTCGAGGGGACGAGGGGGTTGATGTCGACGAAGTAGTGAACGATGGACGGAGGTGGCTGCCGTCTGGTCTTGCCGGTTGTAAACACTGAGCTGTGTGCGCCGTCATCGTCGTCGTATTATCCGTTTCTATGTTCTTTTTTTTTATTACTATCGTCATTATATTATTATGGATACTACGATATACGTCATTCTACTTCAGAGGGTTCGCTATCGATGATAATATGTCATTTTTTTTTTATTGCCTTATTACAGCAAACAATCAGAGATCAATAATTTTTGGCCTTTAGCGGGTTTTTTTTTTTTTTTTTTGTTCTTTCTATAATATAGACCAAAATATGACGTTATATTACAAGATGGGAACCAGAATTGAGGTGATGATTGTTGATGTCGGGGAAAGACACGAGATGGGAAAATCATTCTGCTTTAGGCATGTCCCATCATGTACGATGAGGTCGAGGTCAATCATGACGCCGTGTCGGCAAATTCGACGACGATGAGTGCATAAAAGGAGCTATATAATTGTTGGGGGAGAGACGATGCGTGAGATGGTTATTGACGGGGGGGGGATGAAGATTGTGTCCTGCAAGGCGGTGAGGGGAAAAGGAAACGATAAGGAAACCTGTGGATTTTGAGACGCTCATACGAGGAATCCAAGGGGAAATCGTATTATAACGTGAAAATATTATGTTACCAACATAAATGTTTTCATCAAACGTAATATTTTATTGTTATTTGGTGTACGGTTGTGTGTGTTTACGAACACGACTTCTCTGCGGCTGCGCGGCGGCGGACAGGCCACAGACAGCAGGCGCGGGTGGTTGAGGCTACGATTAGGCGTCGCTTTATTTTTTTACGCGGCGGAGCGGAAGGAGGACGGGGAACTGTGTATGCGACGGCGTGGAAACCGGACGTGGCAGGCCGATCGGCTGCAGGTGAAAACCGGTGGTCACCAACATTCGGTTGTTGTGTAGGTAGTACCTATGCTTAGGCATATATCAGGATTCAGAGGTACCTACATCGTATAATAATATTGTGATTTTATTTATCTTATTCCTGGAAGATACCACCCCTGACCCCATCTCACAACAACTCGACACACAAAAAACACACACACATTATATTTACCAGCACCGCATTCACTGCAGTCGCCAGTCACCGGATAACGATGGTCTGGGCTCAGGGTTTTTGTACATTTGTCTGGATGGGAGTTGTATAGTGATAATTTACTAAGCGTATGTGTCTAACCTACACAGAAAACGAATTCCGAAGCCACTGACAACCGAAAAACGAGATCGATATGTTATTTTATAACAACATCAACAAAGAAACCACTATATTCATCTTAACAATTAAGATTGAGTTACCTTCCTATACCTTATTTTTTTTCTTAACAAATGCTCCGTTTCTAAGAAATTACTTTTGTTATAATACCTACCTATCTACTGCATATCATGGAAGGGCCGCATGAAAACTCCGCCACGAGAACCTTTTTTTAGTGTAAACTCCACCAGGAAAATAAAACAGGTAAAATTGAGTTCATATAAATTCCGCTAGAGAAAAAAATCAAGTAACAGTGTACACTATATAATTAATATAATATACAGATTATTATTAAACAAAAAATCATAGTTTTATAATAATAATTATACATATTGAATAAGTATATGCCAAAAAATATAAAAAACTTAAAAATAAAAATAACAATTTTTCAAACAAATCATACAAATACAAATTGCAATAATATAATATAATAATATAATAATATTGTGATTTTATTTATTTTATTCCTGGAAGATACCACCCCTGACCCCATCCCACAACAACTCGACACACACACATTATATTTACCAGCACCGCATTCACTGCAGTCGCCAGTTACCATAACTATCCGGATAACGATGGTCTGGGCTCAGGGTTTTTGTACATTTGTCTGGCCGGGAGTTGTATAATGATAATTTATTAAGCGTAGTGTCCAACGTACACAAAGAACAAATTCCCGAAGTCACTGACAACCAAAAAACGAGACCGATATGTTATTTTATAACAACATCATCAACAAAGAAACCACTATATTCATCTTAACAATTAAGATTGAGTTACTTACCTATACCTTATTTTTTTTTCTTAACAAATGCTCCGTTTCTAAGAAATTACTTTTGTTATAATACCTACCTATCTACTGCATATCATGGAAGGGCCGCATGAAAACTCCACCACGAGAACCTTTTTTTAGTGTAAACTCCACCAGGAAAATAAAACAGGTAAAATTGAGTTCATATAAATTCCGCTAGAGAAAAAAATCAAGGAACAGTGTACACTGTACACTATATAATTAATATAATATACAGATTATTACTAAACAAAAAATCATAGTTTTATAATAATAACTGTACATATTGAATGAGTTATGAGTATATGCCAAAAAATATAAAAAACTTAAAAATAAAAATAACAATTGTTTCAAAATTGGATTTTAGTTTTGGTTAGGTCAGAATAGGATTTTGTATAAATTGATTATATTAAGTACAAACGACAAACTTGGTAAAAATTTGATACTTTAGAGTTAAATCATACGTACAAACAGCACGGGGTCCGCGATCTACCGCAGGTAGATTGCCTACCTGTTAATGTACTGCTGCGTATCAGAATTTTTATTCCGGGAAACGGAAAAGTTAAGATACATTTTGAATACTATACACCGAATATTAAATAACGAATTGAACAAAGTTTAAGTCATATAGAGTTGATACATTTAACGGGCAACGAAGTGCACGGGATCAGCTAGTATAATATATAAATACAATTATCTACTTCTTTAAGTCGAAGCTTGTGATGACTGATGAAGTAGAGATATAACTTTTAACAATCTGAAGTTGGAATAAGAAAGATAACTTAAATTAAAAATAAAATAATAAAGAATGATTACAGTTTAGACCAAGTAAACATCAATAAATATAAAATACAAAATACTTCGTGTTAACTTAAAACCATGTACCTATACGTATTCAATAACAATTTATATTAATAATTAAAACCAAAATTAAAAAATTAGAAATTAGAAATTAGGAAATAATCATTGATACACTATTTTTCTCTTATCAAACAAACCGGAGTGAATATTTTTCTTTGAGGTAAGCGGTATTTGGTTGAAAAAACTTGGACCCAGATAGTCAACAAAGGATTGGCCAAATGATTTTTTTAGCATACTTAACGGGCAGATCATAATCTCTATATTCTTTAATTTTAGAAAAATGTATTTGATTACTTTGAGATGAAATGAGTTTATTAATAACAAACATTTAGGCGATTTTTTATATAGCAGTCTTATTGGTAATACACCCAACAATTAATAATTTTGATTAGTTGAGCCCTCTAATGTTTTCTTATTTTACAATACAATTTTGATTAAGTTGTAAATTTCTTATATTATTGTCTTTGACACCACCCCATACCAGAAGACCGTATTGAAAAATGGATTGATAAAAAGCAAAATATGTATTACGTAAAGATTTCAATGGCAGCATATGTTTTAGTTTTACGAATTTAAATATTATGCAGCGTAGTTTACCGATTAAATTATTTATATGAAGATCCCACCTCAAATTATTGTCATAATATATAATTCCTAAATAGCGGATTTCTTTTATTTGGATACAAGTTTGAGGCTTACAATTTAAATATGAAGCAAATAATAGAAATCTACATACAATATATAAGTACACATGTACAGTCACAACATATGCACTGGCATTCCATTAAACGACTACCTAATCAAATTTAGTCGTATGGTTTTAGTATAGTAGCTGAATCACTACAGTGATGGGAATGTGAGATCACTTCTGTTTCACGTTTAAAGACAAAATTGGTAATTTTTTCTGCGACAGTATGGGCAAGCATCATATACCACGGCGATAGCGTCGTTCTATACTCATAGGGTTAGGTTAGGTGGTAATAATAATAGTCCGAATAGCGATGTTTTGGTATCGATGTAATACCCATATTACACTTGTATGATTTCTATATTGAATTTACCAGTGCAACCATAATTTATTAGATACCTATAGGTACCATAACTCCAAGTTAGTTAAATTATGACTATGTTGACAGGAGACGTTTTTTTTCTATCGATAGTTCGTAATGGCATCCGTATAGTGACTATATATGTATAGAGTTTTAACTTTTTACATAATTTACATTTTAATGGCAAGGATATTACTAGACTTTTATTGGAATTTAAATTTTGGGTCAAAGTATAAATATAGATAATTATGAAAAATGGAACGATTTTATAATGCTCGTATTACTCGCTTTATTAAAAATCAATAAAATCCTAAAATATATCTTAATTAATAGGTATTCTAGATTTTAAATTTGATAATAGATCAATTCATTTCAATATTAAAGCTAACAACACACAATTGGTTCTGCTGAACGACTATATTTTGGTATGTTGTAGGTGTTTAGTGTGCGAGGCCCGTTTTACATGGACACTTATCAATTATTATTAGTGATAGGAACTATCGAATAGTCACTATCGAACTATTCGATAGTAGTTCACTATTCGAACTATTCGATAGTCATCTATAACCTATTCGAATAGTTTATCGAATCGTTTTTATTCGAATAATTTATCGAATAGATAGTACTGGTTGCCCATAGACCTATGATAAGATCGTTTTAAACTCGCAACCAAATTAAATAACCAGAACAGCTGGAATATTCACCAGTAGTTAATCTTAACAAATAAGAATGCGATGCCGCCGTCAGTCAAAAGTCTAAGAAATACAATAGAGCAGCGACCTGTTTGCCGATAAAGGTATTCATGTGGTCATCTTTGTATTAAAAACAATACAAACGTACAACATAATAAAAAATTAACGGCCGTTTCACGCAAACGAGAACCACTTAGGCTATTAATAGTCCACCGAACTATTCGATAGTGCTATTCGAATAGTCCACCGAACTATTCGTTAGTGCCATTTGAATAGTCCACCGAATAATTCGATAGTCCACCGAACTATTCGATAGTTTCTATTAAAAACTACTAATCGGTTATGTTAAAAACATTCGAATAGATATTCATAGTTTATTAAAACTATGGAATACTATTCGATAGTGTCAACTATTCGATTGTGCCCATCACTAATTATTATCATACTCGACATACTCGTCAGTCAAAAGTCTAAAAAATACAATAGAGCAGCGACCCGTTTGCCGGTAAAGGTACTCATGTGGTCATCTTTGTATTAAAAACAATACAAACGTACAACATAATAAAAAATTAAGAGCCGTTTCACGCAAACGAGAACCACTTAGGCTATTAATAGTCCACCGAACTATTCGATAGTGCTATTCGAATAGTCCACCGAACTATTCGTTAGTGCCATTTGAATAGTCCATCGAAATATTCGATAGTGCCATTCGAATAGTCCACCGAACTATTCGATAGTTTCTATTAAAAACTACTAATCGGTTATGTTGAAAACATTCGAATAGATATTCTATAGTTTATTAAAACTATGGAATACTATTCGATAGTGTCAACTATTCGATTGTGCCCATCACTAATTATTATCATACTCGACACACTCGTCAGTCAAAAGTCTAAAAAATACAATAGAGCAGCGACCCGTTTGCCGATAAAGGTACTCATGTGGTCATCTTTGTGTTAAAAACAATACAAACGTACAACATAATAAAAAATTAAGAGCCGTTTCACGCAAACGAGAACCACTTAGGCTATTAATAGTCCACCGAACTATTCGATAGTTTCTATTAAAAACTACTAATCGGTTATGTTAAAAACATTCGAATAGATGAATAGACTATTGGATAGTGTCAACTATTCGATTGTGCCCATCACTAATTATTATCATACTCGACGTATCGTACGTACGCGTTTTTAGTTTACATTACTTTTAGTTCATACCGGCGAGAGAAACGTATGAATTTAACGACGGAGGTCGGAGACAGCCCATTAGCAGCACTTATCGTCAGGTAAGTTTGACAAGAATTAATTTATTGCTATGACAATGCACTATTGCATGTCATAGAAAATGATTGAATAGCAAAACAAATTTTTGAAAAACACCGCCATTAAGACGTATATAGCTTTATACCCCAACATTTTAGGTCACACGCAGTTCTGACAATATATACGGACATTCAAAATTCAAAAATGTATTATCTTAATAATTAATCATACTATGTATAATATGTTTTAATCATAAACATTATCGTCATAATATAATATAGGTACTTGGTTTGTTCGATTATGAAATCTAAGATTTGAACATTTTATTCATGATTCCTCATAAGATTGTCTATTTTTATCAAAAAATAAATGTCTACCCAATCTGTGATTTTGATCGTTATTCATTATTACAATGATTATTGTATTTATGATGATTAGGTACAATAAATTGAACTGAAAACATATTTTATAGTACACAAAATGTGAAAATAAAAGGCAAATATTATATAAATTAAATAGTAACAAAGTTGTATAGAATACTAATATTATCAATTATGTATACAGTATACTAAGTTCTTGCATGTCGCATAAACCATGTAATTTCCTTCAAAACGTTTATTTTAGTTTTAAACCGTTTTATCGGCATTGCGGCTTCGTATATAATATATATACATATATATATACGTAGTAGGTATACCTACCTATAATAATTGAGTTGCAGTAGTTGTGACCAAATTATACAGAATTCATGGACGAACATTTTAAGTTGTATAGTTCTAATATTATAATATATAGCTATTAACTATACTGCAGATAATATAATATCTTATATTCATATCACGGATAGCACGCCTTTCCTTTTGTTATAACTTCTACTTTATTACCTATTTAATTGTATATATTATAACACTTACAAAGTAAATAATTGTCTTATTATTACAATATAATATTTTTTACAAGTTACAACCATATATAACAAATCCAAATACCAGACGTTTGATATTGGTTAATAAGAATATAATGTATTATTTTAAACCTATTTTATTTGTTTTTGTGCTGTAGATAATCCAACTCTGATTTGGTTTTTTATTAATTGAAATATCCCTCTTAATTGTATTTAAAATGGACAAGTCAGTAAACCATTGCTGTAACATACTTCTTCTCAAACCTCTTCCAATTTTTAATTTGTTGCATACCAGAAAAACTACGTTCACATGTTACAAAAAACAGAACTTTTTCGAATTGTAACTGAAATTTGAAATATATAAATTATGGCAAGAAACATTATTTTTGAATTGTTTTTTTTTACGTCAACTAAAAAAAAAACTCACTTAAAATAAGGAAATTGCTCTTTTATCATATTATATTGTTGGTGTTCTATAACAGTGGCTAGGGGTTGCTTAATTAGAAATTGGGGGGTGCTAAAGCAACAGTTAAAAATGTATATACTTACCTATTAAAAAATATTTGTTCGATACAACGCGTAAACATCGATGTCCAAAGATACAGATGCAGACCAAAGTACTAAACCACCAAACAAAATATATCTATGCATCGCAGCTCGTCGTATGTTCTTCGGACGAAAAATTCGATAATATGTTTGGCATATCAGTCAATAAAATGTATGTAGAAATAAGATGACAGAATATATGAGTTAAAATAAGATACCACCTATGGGTTATGCGAGAAGAAATGGAATTATTGTGAAGTATGTAATTTCGCGTGAAACGAATATGAATTATATGTCTTGCCTAAATAATAATAATTTATTAGTTACAGCGAAAATATGTGAGTTCTTAGTACTAAAGTAAGTACCTATTTACATATAAAACTGATCTCCATTTAATTAGTGTCAAACCTATAAATACCTATCTATAATAGATAATTTGGTAAATGAGTTTGTGGTTTACTTGTAGTTGTGTATGTATGTTGATGTCCAAGGGCAAGGACTGCAGTGTATCGATATCGTTATAATTATTATTATTTTATAATAGTCATTGCCTACTAATAATGGACACGCAAGCGCACTAGTTATGATAATATCTAATATGATTTTAACGATTCGTCGTAATACGAAAATATTGCGAGTTTTCTAAATCCAAAAATGTTGGCCCACAACTACGTCGGAGTTCCGTGCGAGCGCAAACAACGCCGCGTCGGCGATTTCCGTGCGGAAAACACGCCGAGCGCGCCTCGGTGGCGGTGCGGTGGCGGTGGCAGTCTCTATAATATAGTGACCTTGAATCGGTGTAACCGCCACCGCCACCGCCGCCGCCGCCGCCGTGATTCACACGTCGCACGTATTTTTATCGCGTCGCTAGTGATTATCCGCTGCGTATACCTTTACGGCTGTTGGAGACTTGAGAGGACGTGAAACCACCGACGACGTGGTTTGTTATCACCGTCTCTCAAACACATTAAATACACAAATATTATAAACATTATTAGATATAATATAATCGTAATAATATTAATAATAATATGTACAATATGCAATTATAATATAATTTAGCGAAAACAACGAGTTCGCGGAAGATCTGTAACGTATAATTATTATCAACTACTGCCAATTGGTACGATATTATTGTATACGATTTTCAATTAGTGATTCTCAACAACTTAAAAATGCCTAAATTATTGGAAAATATAATTACTAATAGCGATAAGTATTCTTAAAATAGAGATTAAATGTTTCGAGCAAATCGTTTACTTCGGACGATTGACTATCCCACGTTTTCAATTTAATTTATTAAATCAAACTATATTAAATATTATAATATGAAACAGCCTCAAATTCGATTTTTGTTTTTTTTTTTGTAAGCTTCGTCATCTGAGTAGCAGTAGTTATTACCATTGTCGTGGCAATTATTGTCCAACATAATATTCATTTTTAGTTCCTAATATTAGTACTAGCCACTAGGTATATAAGTAATACTATAATATTATATTGTATAATAATCGTTATTTTCGAACCTTTTTTTTTTACAAAACGATATTGATGGCGCTGTCGTTCCTCGGCCATTTTGTTTTTTTGCGATTATTGAACGGAAATTGATGATTTTTCAGTTTTACCAATATAATAACCACTATATCAGAAAGCCGTAAACCAGCAGCGGGATAACTATTTTACTCCAAATTCATATTAATTGCTGCAGAAAATAATGACAGTACTAACTATAAACTATAGCTCTCGATCATATTATTATTTTCGTTAATAATTTTTTCAACCGCACGATTTCGTCGTACAAAACCACTTTTTTCAGATTATCGTTTACGGCTGCTGCAGATGTTTACGAACTCGTTTTTGCTGCACGATGTAATGTGCAACACGAGTGCGACGGAGAGGGCATACGTTTGGCCGCGTGTGCTCTTTATAACGACATTGGGCAAAGGGACCTCATCGTATGGCCTGCTGCTCAGTGCTCGACACCCACCACCCACCGTTCGTAACATGTATGCATGTACAATGTACATTATATTATTATCATGACAGTACACGGCCGACCGGAGGGTCGCAGCCGCTGCGGGTTCCGGACTGTTCCCAAAATGGGGGAGAGTTCGGGATTTTATCGATTGGAGTGTCGGGGCTCAGCCGCTCAGGGTTGTTTCGGTTTCGAAGTTAGAACGCAGTTTATGGTTTTACATTAACGATAATAATAATATCGTCGTAGTCAAAACTCGTCGTTTGTTGTAGTAGGTACTTCTATAGTATTTATTACGACGCACACGAAACGGCGACGACCACAACGATGATAATAATAACAGTAATCAAACGCAGATTGTTATGATTAACTCAACAGGTAGGCAGACGTCATCGACGAGACGAAGATGACGACGGTAATATACAACAATAACGAATAATATTATATAGACAACAGCGAGTATCGCTGTGCGTATAAATCGTAGAGGGGATCTCTGAACACATTGGAAATATTATTATCACACATTTCTATGACACCATAGGACTATTATAATAGAGGATTAGAATTGAAAGTATAGAGGTTTATAGAAGTATTTAAGTATAAAAGTACAGAACTACAAAAGTATAATAGAAGTCTGTGAATATAATATTATTAGGTACATTATTTTATTAGAGTACGCGGACGTAAAAGACGATATCCCCCCCCCCCCCCCCCCCCCCGTGGGTTTTGCGCAGTTGCCGTGTCGCAGCCGGACCAGCATCAGATGGTCTCTCCGGTCCGGTCTGGTGTGGTCGACGCGACTATGATGATGTGACCCGGCTTGATGACGCCTGCGGTTACCTGCACGGTCCACGACCGACGAAAAAAATTTATACCAAAAACACGACGGACGAAACAAGTTACTACTACTTGTTACTACTTCTACAGTTCTACTACAACAACCACTACCTACCTACTATAATAATAATATATATATATATATACACTATATACTGTACAACCATCGTCGTCGTAGTCTCCGAATTTGTTGTTTGTCGGGTGTGAGCGTGCGTGTGTGTGACGGCGGTCGGGCGCTCGTGCGTGAGCGTGCGGGTGACCCGCCGACTGCGTACGCGCCGCAGTGGTTGCATCGTAGCGTTCACAATCAGTTCTACGCCGACCGCACAACAGCGAACACGCAGTCTGCCGCCGGCAGCCCTCTCACTACCGTCCGTCAGACCGCCTGTCATTCTCCCCGCTCTCGACCCCCCCCCACAACCCACAAACACTCGACGACCGTCACCCCCGTTGTTCGGCAAGCGCTCTGTCACTCGCTGTCCGTCGTCCGTGTCGTCGTCATCTCCCTCTCCGGCACCGCCGTCACTCTTTTGTCTTTCGCCGTCGCGCGAACCTAGAGAGAACAGCCGAAAACCGTGCCGAGTCTCTTTCCGTCGCCGGTCGTACGCCGCAACACTCTGCTGTTGCAGTGCCGTCAATTCTTCTCCTCCCCCCCAAAATTTTTCTGAAAACGCGTCAAAATCCCTTTGCCCTCCGCGGTTGAAGACCTGCAACGTACCCACCGTCACGTCAACCCGCAAGACCGGCCACGCAGAGTGTCGACCGATCTTCGCTGTACCACTGTAAGTACGATTTACTCACTATATAATTTTACACGCGTGTAACGCAGCCGGTACACTTGGGTGTACCTAGGTATGCCTACAAATATAATTCTTTATACGACCGTGTACCACGACTATTGCGATTACATCGTTGTGTCAATCGACTCCAGCGATTTTCCAGTCTCCAGATAATAACGTTACCTATAACGTTTTTTTCGTCTTTTCGAAAGTCCCTCGTACTCGTCGCTCTCTCGGCCCGCGCCGCCTCGCTGCTCGCTCCCTCCCGGTAACGACGACGTCGCCGCCGCGGTCTTCCGCCACGAGGAACGAGAGAAAGTATAATATAATAATAATATCGTACCTACCTAGTTAAGGTACCTGTGGTAAAAAAAAAAATGGAATAATAGAGCTAGGTCTGTACCTATTATAACAATAATAATAATTATTATTATTATTACTGTTTTAACGATATTTTGTGTTATTTTATTGTGCCGAGCGATTTTATTTCTGGGTTATGACCAGCATATTCTACAGTCGCCGACTACGATTTTTTTTTCATATTCAACAGGCGTCCTACCTACAACCTACCTACCTAACTGGGCATAGTAGTCTCGCTGCGTATCTATATAGTTTGTCGTATTATATGTAATGGCGTAACTGCAGTTTACAATTCAAATAATGTATAGTAATAAATCGCCGTCATGTAGCTATACTTACCTGAAGCCATTCGATACAAGTATAATAATATTATATTATTTAGTTAGTATACGTTGGCTTTTTATCTATAATATTATGATATATTATAACGTAATAATATGTTACGATACGCGACGGGTGACGTGCCTATAATATGACATACCATAATAATAATATGTCCATTATTATTATAATAATATAATAATATTTACCATGGCCCATAGGTGTTTTTCTCGCATCACGTACGCCACTGCCGCGTCTATTGTCTATTATTCGTCAGCATTAATCGGAGCCGGTTTCAAGGGTAAGTCGGCCGCGTGCGCTAATTTATTCCGATCGACCAAAAACAGGAAATCTATCGTCGAAGTTTAATTTTCCCCACCGACCGATCGCAAATCGCACTCGCACCGTATGGCTATATTGCTATCATCATCATCGTCGTTGTCGTCGTCATCGTAGTCGTTTTATTTAAAAAAAAAAACCATGTTTTCCAAATCGTGTTCTATTACCTACCCGCTCGCGGTGCCCACCCAAAATGTGCGCGAGCAAAGAGCGATGGGAGCGACCGCCGAACCTTTTCGAAAATTATAAAACGTTCTCTTAAACACTTGGAATACTATATATGACTTTCAAGCCCAAGTGATGGGGAATTTTTTTTAAATTAAATTTTTCGCTCTCCCGCCGCACTTTGCCCGATATCGTTACTAACTTACTTTACCTGTTATTATTATTATTATTATTATTATTATTGTCTGACTATTATATATATATCATATATTATATGTATTGTACGAGGTATTGTGTTACTGTGTTTATCGCGTATATAGATAATAAATTAATATTATCTACGAATCATTACTATTAGGTATTATTATTGTTAATAAACTTTCAGTCGAACCGATGCCCCGTGTGCAGTGTTTGATTAGTCACATCAAATATCTAAACCAGTTCTAATTGGAACAATGCTGGTGTTTTATCCTAGACTTTAATGCCTATATCAGATGTTATTAGTCCAATGATAATTTACTATTGTATATTACAGTATAATATTATATTTAACGGGATCGGTTTTTCATTAAGTATTGTCGAACGATTTCGATTAGATAGAGCAATCTGTTCGTCTAATGCGTCTATCTATAGTACTTAATACTTACCTACCATTATAGTTTTACAAACAATATTTTTTTTTGTCGTTATGACGCGTGGACCACTGAATCTTAATAACTTACGCTGTAAAATCGCCGAAAAGCCACAAAAAATATTACTTTGATTGTTATATAGGTTACTTAAGATTTCATTATTTAGTCAATATTTTCGAATCGTATTGATATCTACAGATCAAATAGGTACTAATTTTACCTTAAGATCAAATTACTACCTAATTTACAAGATCCTCTTAAAATTCATATGGACTTCGGGCCTGCAGCTTGGAGGAAGTGCTTAAGAATTTAACGAGGAATTTAACGTTAATAAAATTAAAACCTTTCCAATTTTTAGTTATTACTCAGAAAATTAACAATTAATGTCCCTCCTTACATTTCTAACCATACACCCTTAAAGATCTAAGAACAATGCTCGTACATAATGAAACTATGATTTACTTTCAAAGGTTTCGAATTAATATGAATTAATAGGTACACCAACCCAACCATCTTATTGAAAAATTATCGTCCTAAATTCTAGACATTCCTCCAAGACGCAATTGATGTTGCGATTTTTTAAATAACTAAAATAATATTATATATAGATTATATTATACATAATGGTACCTACCACGAAACAACTATTCGATATAGTTAGTACATATAGTATAAGGGTGACTCCTTCCATCAAAAGTATCACTTGTATTATTTTTTCCATTTTCACATTTACTTTTGATTTACTTTTAGTTCTCTACAGAATAGACTGTAAATAATATAGGTACATAAATAATTTAAAAAAAAAAAAGATTGATGTCTTTTATTGATACCTATTATATTTTATTTAAATGCATTTTTTTTGTTACGTACTTATAGTTATTATCATAAATTATATTATTCACGATTATTCATGAATCTAATTTCTTGTAATTTTATTAATTTTTAAATGTTTAAGTGAGAGATTAAGTATTTTTTATTTTTAAAGCTCAGTTAAATCAATATTAATTATAAATTTAAGGTAACCTATTATATAAGAGCTGTAGCTTGGTTGTAGCTGTAATACAAAAATATGCAGTACATTGAAATTTTGAATTTTCTCAGTAATTTGCCAGACCAATCCAGGCTTGAATAAAACAAATATTTGTGGATATTACACTGGTTTCTAATTTTAGTCATATATTATAAGTATATGGCATTGTCTAAAAAAATTCAAAGATTTTATTAGTTTTAATTAGTTTTGGTATTAACATTAAAAAAAAATAATTGTGATTTATTTAAGTACTTACTCGATTAAGTATTTTCTTATTTACATATGCTTTGTAATTTACCTAATTAAGTGATATATTAATCTAATAATTTTATTTTTATGTTTGGTAAGTATCTAACAATTAAGAAAAATACGTTATTTTGTCCATATAGTTCTGTATCTACTACCCAAATTCATAATGTTAAACATGTAAAAAAAATAATCAAGCATATTATAATAATACTCTCAAATTAACTGTATTTATTACCTATTGATTTACATTTTAACCATTAAAATGCAAATAAAACAATGTTTTTAAGTGATAACTAATTAATTGACAATTATATTGATTCTTTTTAAAAATAAATGTAGATGGTAGATTACAACGTAGGTATATAATATAACAATTATTTGTCATATAATTTTAAATTCTTTTGATTTACTTTCATAGATAAGTCATTAAACACTACTGTATCTGTTTGCTTATATAAATGAATCAAATTTCATGTTTGTAAGTTATATTTAAAAAGTTATTAGGTACATTATTTATTACTTAGAGATAAAATTAACCAAGTTTATCACTACTCAAATAAGATCACTTAACTAAAAACAAAAAAAAAAACAGTTTTTGGATACCTATTTATTTCTCAATTGCCTTATTTATCTTCTTACCAACTTATAAAAAGAGTAATGGTATCCTTACTGATTTAGGTTATTTGAACATTTTTTTTTTTTATTGATAGTGCTTACCTTTAATGAGTATTACTTTAAATAGATATTTATTCCAACTAAAGTTTAAAGAGTATTTATTTTAAATAAAAAAAATATAATCAATTTTGGGTAAAATATTGAATTATAATGGCATAGGTATTTCTATGAATAACTTTGAAGATAAACATTAAATCCTTAAAAATTTCAAACTGTTTCAAGACTAGGGCTGCTCTGACAATGTCCGGTTAAATTTAACTGACACTTAACCGGCTGAATTCTGCCGGTTATAAAATCTGTTATTAGTCTGTTAGCGTTAACCGACACTTTACCAGACATTGTAAGAACAGCCCTTAGTAGTTTATATTTTTAATTTAGAATGCTGTTTAACTACTTCAATAATAAACAAAAAGAAATTCTATACAAATTGATATTAGATAGTATTATTTAATATACATAATATTAAAATATACTAAATAGTAAATAATACTTGTCGACGACTATTCATAGAAAATTTACTGTGTATTTAGAAGAATTTAAATTATACTGAATACCTATAATATTATGTAGTTTATAACATTAAACACTTAGTTATAAAGAGTTAAACCTTGAGTTAAATATTTAAAAAAATGTACACAAGTACAATTATTAGTAATATTAATTTTCAATAATTTTTTTTTTGTAATTCTCTCTTATAGTCTATAGAAATAACATATAAAAAGTATTACACTTTTGTTACATGAAAGAAATTTTAACAAAATTATCTTATGTGTTACAAACACTTTAGTGAAATATTGTTGCAGTAACACGTTCAATTTATTACATATTTACGAACACTGATAACTGATAAGTACACAATATATATTATATTTATACACAAATATATAATATATTTTTATTACATTTTTTAAGAGTTTTATATATTACTTGTATAGTTGTATGTTATTTAAAATAATCTATATTAATTGTTATAACTTATAAGTCATACACTTTCTAACCTCTTGATTGAGCTCAAAAAGCATGATTGAATACTATACAGGTAAGTTGTATAATGTCATATATTATTATAACAATAATAGGTTTGTAATTTCATTTTTGATAATGGTATAATATTTTAGTTCTCATTTGGTTTTAAAATGATTATACGTTATAGTAACAGTAGGCATTTATTACATTTTACCATTACGTACTTAATGATTGAATTATAAAATGTTCATAAAGTAAACCTATGTTATTTAGCTATGGGAAGTATGTGTTCTGTGGAAAACTTTTGTATAATATTTCCTTTATAAAAGTAGGTTGTCATTAATCATTATTGTAGGTTGTAGGTACGTATTTAATTTTTAAAACTTGACTTCATAACATTATCTTACCTTATATAGTAGACCATTCTTTAATACATTAAAAATTATGACATCAGTATTAAATTATAACAATTAATAATTAACATATAACTTTCATGTTATGTCATTTTGGTATCTACATAAAATATATTATTATAGATAATCAATAGGTGCCTAATAGTTGGGGTCTATTAAATATATTGTATAGGATTGATATATTTTGCACCAATTAAGTTTTGTAAAAATATTCATTAATTTGATAACATATTTATTTATTTATTTATTTATTTATTTTTATAAACGGACATGAGTCCTTAACAAATTTTTGTGTGTATACATGGTAATAATAATAGGTACCTTATATAGTTACAAGTTACAAATATAGACAAGAATATTAAAAGAGTAAATAACAACAAAGAAAGAAGTAGGGCGAGACATGCTAAACAAAATCAAAGGTATATATAAGGGTTGGGGGCAGTTGTCCGAAAAATAATAAGGCAGTTTATACCACAATACCATACCAGCATATACCAGCATATTACAGTGACACCAATTTGAAAAAAACATCGTACAGTGATGCCATGCTAGCGGCACTCGTCGCTACGCTCCTCGGCGCAGTCGCTCCGCTCCGAAAATCGAAAATATCCCCCGACTTGCTGTGCAACACCACCAGAAGTTGGTCACAGGGTAACCACAGGTTAACCACCGTACAACCACTCTTATCGGTCTTTATCATTATTCGGACTACTGCCAGCCACCGCATATATAACTGTTATTTAAGTACATTGTCATTTGTCAGTATACAACAGTATTGCTCACTTAAATTATATAAATTATATAATAAAATTATTTCTTTTATTGAATAGTTTTTTTTTTTTTTTTTTAATAATAGGTAAGAATGAATAGAGTATGGCTTATAGTTAAAAAAAAAAAATTTACAATCTCTGGGGCCGTAACAATTTTTTATTGGGGCCTGGTGTGGTGGTTGGCCGCAATCGCTAATGTGTGCTGCGATCAAGTATTTTACGGCGTCGTTAGCTCCCGGATGGGTGATCACCAGAGTTTTTAGTGACAAATCCTCGCCCCACATACACACATGTATACCAAAACCAACCGTAATCTCACAAAATACTAATGGCCATATGTGTCAATGCTTTAAAACTAATAATAAAAACAAATTTCACATTAAATTAAAAGTTTGAGAAGCATTGATTACTTTCAAGTTGTCCATCATAACGACAACAGTTCAAGTTATTATCTAGACCAACCTGTTCTTTTAAAAACATTTTCTTTTCTTAAATTTAAATATATATGTGATTGTCTTTATGATTATTATAGATTATAATTTATATAAGTTAAATTTAATTAAAATAAGTTTTACTGACAAGCATATTTAAACCATTTTAATAAAACAACAATAATTGAATCCATGAATATATGATTATAAAATTAAAATCTATATATACCTATGTTAACCAAGTATAAAATTCATACCTACTCATAATGTCTGCAACAATGATGTCAACATAGGACATGTACAGCATATTGAATAGATCAGTCAAGGTAATTTACTTTTAGATTGTAAATATTTTCATTTTGTTAATGTGCAATTAATAAAAAAAATATTTTTTTGAATTCTTGTTGCTTATAAAGATCTCCCTGTTTGTGCTATAGCCTTTAACTAATTAGAAATCTGAAATCCTAAATGTCTGCATAATTCATATTTTAAATAGCTTATAAAATAAATAAGATTTTTATATTTTACAAATGATAATTTGAATCATAATACAATAATAGAACCTATACAATATATTTATTTAACTTAATACAAATTTTCCAATTTAATAAATTAATAAAATAAATAACAAAAAATATTTTATAAATAATTTAATGTTTCTAATATTTGTTTGATCGATTTTATGTAAGTTATCAGTCATAAACTTATAAGTCACAATTATAGAACTATTGTAGAACATATATTTAAGTTAAATTACTTAATTTGTATAAACAAATGTGTAGGTACTGAGTGTTGTGTATAAATATTATGATTAATCATAATGGAACCATTAGTAGGCACTTGTAATTTTGACTTAAAAAAATATTACCTATTTAATAAGCAATTAATAAAAACGACTGAATCATAACTAAAAACGCTATTTAAAGCTTTAAAGGAAGCCTTAGGCAAGTGGCTTAGATAGACTTTGATCTGGTACATATTGGTATGTATGAATTCATTTTTATAAATATATATTATAGATTTTCCCATTATATTATACGAAGAATCTAAAGGTTAGGTATTATGTTTTTAATTTGAATTTTAATGCTTATTTAGCAATTTTTCAATTTTTATTTTAGGCCTACCGAGATAAACATTAAAAAGCCTACTGACCTATGTTTTAGTACCTTGTTTACCGTTGTTTAAAGTTGTATTATGATTAATTAAAATTTGAAAGTTTAAAGATTACTTTGTATAAAATGCTTACATGCAAGTAATCATATTATATTTAATAGATTTCATAATAATATTTCATCTTGTTACTTATTTTTGATGACTACGTACCCGTTGTAGTTTTACCCTGGTGTATACCTTATTTTAATTTCTTACTTTTTATTTAGTTTTGAGTTTACATTTTCTATAGTTATTACATTCCATATTTAAAATCTTATGAATACAACAAAATAACACTAAATTGATTTTTAGCCTTTAGGTTTGAAGTAAATAATACCTATTAATAATAATTATATTACATTTTGATCTAATTTAATGTTAAGTTCAATTGATATGTAAATTCAATGATTTCTATATTAATCTTCATTAGGTGAACTGTTGTACTGTTTTAATGCAGTAATTGTAGAAATATCGAATCATTATGCAATTTTTAAATTTAAGCTTAAGTAAATAATTGAACACGACGTATCGAGTCATAATATTATATTTATGTAAAATTAATCAAGTAATTTCACGTGAGTGAAGTTTTATAATTGTAAACTTTTGCAATAAAAAGCTTTTAGCTTATTGAAAAGAAATAGAATTAGCATAAAATTTCATTTTCATATCTTATAATTCACGGTTTTTTAATATGCTGATGTATGTGTCAGGTTATTAGTGGTACCTACTTTTACCATACAATATATGCAGGTACATTTTAAAAACGTTAAATTGGGTACTTATGAATAGTGTAATTTGTAGTGATTAGAATAAATGGTCAAGTTTGTGCATTTAGTTAAAAACAATAAAGTAGAAATACAAATAAATGGGTGGTATGTAAGTTATGGTTAACTTCTTTTTATACACTTATTTTTGAAGAATAAAAAGTAATTTCAGAAAATGATATAAATCTTAATTATTTGTCTATACTCCGTTCCAAAAGAATACGTCAGTTCTGCGCACTTTTTTCCCCTTCCACCGGCCACCTATGCCGTTATGCGGCAGAAACCGGACGCCTATCGAGGTTTTTAATTTTTTTAATTTGTTACACATTTACACAAGACTTGTATTATTTTTATTAAGTACTTACATTTATAATTAAATTTATAAGTAATCAAAAAGTGAATTTAGAAATATTAATTTGTGTAATACTATTATTTGGTGGCTGTATTGATATCAGATTAAAATTCTATGTTCATTAGGTGTCTACTATTTATTTTTATAAACTTATTTCGAGTATTTTGTTTGTATTGCACTTAAAACTAGATTGGTACATAAATTATAGTAGGTATTAAATTATACAATTACTAAAATTGTTATTATTGTATATTACCTATATATATTTGTATTGTACCTATTATTAATGTATATGCAATACAACTATTCGTGATGGATAATAAATAATAATATAAATAAATTGTATTAAAAATAACACAAGAGAAAAATTTGTAAGTCCGTTAAAAATACTCAATATTGTATAGGTACTAAAAATATTGTTTTACAAATTCATTATTGCTTATAAAAGGACGCCACGGACATAAATTGTAGCCTTCGTCTTCCAAAGTACAACACGGCAAATTTTACGTTCCCAATAATATCTTTTCCTCTCTAATTCTAGTGAATTTACCTCTTATACAATTTAGGTAAGATAATTATCTAGTGCATCTCTGATGCTTTTATTGATTTTTTTTTTATTAAGAAGCAATTTATGACCATTTTTAAACTGTACATTTTTTGTACGTTTTAATATTATCATAACTTATTTAATAATAATATCAATAACATTTTCTAAAATACCCTAGATAATATTCTTACTTTTAAATTTTATAAGAGTTAAGTTCACTCCAATTTTAGTAATTACGGAGTAAAATTAATTATTGTGAACATACAATTTGGCATTTATACCATGTTGTACTATGTTAGTAAGGCGGAGACAACAAATGCCCGTGTGGCAAATGTATACTTGTATTAAAATGTACAACAATATAATATTGGTCATCATTGGTTTTTACAAATTAAAAATACCAACTTAACAACTTCTTAACCTAACATTATTAATTTATTGATTAACATTGTTTATCTCCAATTCCTTTCGTTTTTTGAGTGATTAAGTTTTGGTGCTGAAGATTTTCTTCAATCTTTAGCATTAATTGTTGTTTCTAGTAGCATTTTAAACCTATTTTGTGTTTTAGGAGTCATAATAATTTGCAGTACTTTTTGTTAATAATTTTAAAAACGTAGGTATCACTTGTTTTTGACCAAATAAATTTTGTTTTTGTCATAATTCAGAGAAGAATAATCAACTTACCCACCTGACTTACCTTTGTAAAATTATAAATTTGTACCTTTCTATATACTTGACATTTTCGCCAAATACTTACTAGCATTTTGTAGAAACGATATAATCAAAAAATATCTTTTTGATTGTATTTTTTAGCTATTTATAAAAATTTGAAATTTTCTAGTCACTATTATGTTTTATAGGCGTTTGAAGTTTTGACAAAATTAAAGATTTTTAATCAAACGATTTTAGTTATTTCGCTGTAATTCAAAAAGTACTTATTAGTCTTTTGAGACATGAAACTTTCCGCCATTACTTATACAACCTACGGTACTAATTTTATATACCTACCTACATAATTACGTTTTCAAAATATTCATATTAATTTCAATCTATTAATAAGCATTTGAAATTGTCGAATTGTTTATTAGGTTTTATTTAGGCTTGTATAAATGTATAACATTGTTAGTTCTTGGTATTGAAAGGATGTTATACCCGTATTTGCTGTCTCCGTCTTACAAACTCACCTTATAACCGAATTTACGTTCAGAATAAGTAATCCATTTTACTTTGTCATTTTTAAAGTTTTAGTGAATTGAACAGAAAAAAACTTAAATGAATATTATCCAGAGCCCCACTAAGGATTTTTGATAGTTTAATTTTGAAACAAGTTATATGAACTTTTGAAATTTTTCCCAAAATGTACAGTTATAAAATGCTCATAACTTGCTTAAAATTCAAAATATAAAAAAAATTATTTTGATAACAGATTAATTTACTCTTATATTAAAACCTAACCTAACCTATGAGAACTAAATATTTTATTCTAAACGTAAAATTTGACATGCTGTGCGTTTGTACGAGGGAAACAAAACATGCTGGTATAACGATATAACATCCTCTTAAGATAATGTAAAGCATAATATACCAAAGTCTACGTAGGGACAGCAATTCAAGTGTTGTGTTGTTAAATAAGAGTGAATTTAACTATATCGTCAAACTTAAATGTAAAACATAATCTGTGTTCTGTCGTTGGTTGTTTACAATATTTTAATTTTTATGTGAATTATCAGCATTTTTAAATATTAATACTTTACAAACAAATTACTCCCTTAAAAATGCACAAATCGTAAAAATCTATAAGGAGAACCCAGTTAAAGCTCTTACCTTTAATTTTAACAATAGGTTAATTTACTATAATATTAATTAAGCTAACCACAAAATATTGGATCTGCTGAATGTACATTTTGATATATTATGCGTTAATACGACCGCGACGGAGAAAATGACATGCGAATATTTACGATGTACAGTCTTATCCTCTAAAGTAATTTTGTTTACTGACTTACTGTATAAAAGAATAGTAATTAGTAACCAATTTTAGTCATACAAACATCGTAATATACGAGGTAATATACTAATAACAATATAACATTGGTAATTGGAATTTGTAAATAATGTAATAATAAATGTTGGTCTCTATTTACTAGGTAGGTACCTTAAGCATTTAGAAATTATGTTTTATGAAGTCCTATACTCCTGTTCCTAGTTGTATACCTGTTGGCTGTCGGTTATAGTACATTGACATTTTTTTGACTGAATGGAAAATGGAATTACTATAGTAATCTTTGGTGATACAGATTTATATATGTTGTGTTTTGACAGTTAATATTCTAAAAAAACTTGATTAGTATCAAGTATAATTAAATTCTTAATTTTAAGTTTAAAATTATAACTCAGTTTTTAGTTTGTTTTACTTTTTGAAGTTATTCTATGACCGATTATGATTAGGTTAGGTTTGGAAGACAAAAGCAATGACAAAAGTTTAAAGTTGTTATCAACTGTACAACTTTTTCTTGAAAACTAATTAGGCATGCCGTATTTGACTTGTTTACCTAATTGTATTCTACCAGCTGATTAAATGAACTCTTTATTTCAATAATTTATTTATACAACAGTTAAACTTGCATAATAGTAATACACATATGTTGCTGTTGTAGTTACATTTATTTCGGTCTACCAATCTCTGACTAGATAATTTATTTTTATTTGATATAGTAGTGTAGTAACCATACACTTTAATTTACCAGAAGCAATTGAAAGTCTTCGCATGTTGTAAAAAATTTAGCTGTGTACGATAAGACATAAGTACGTACTATAATTACAATTAATTCTGAGTAGGTGATTGTTAATTATTGTGCGTTTAATTCACAGAATAATAATAAAACTTTTATTATTTCAAAAAACAATATTATATTTTAATCTTAATTCTAGAGTAAAATACACCAAGTATGGATTAATGATGTAGTACTTTTTGTATTATAGTATAATAATTGTATGTCTGACTTTATATTTTCTGAGATTAATAATATATTTTCATTTTTCGAAGTGGTATGAAATTAAGATTGGTCGTAGATAGGCAGGCCAGCTGTGTTGGATAAATTTGCTAAATTTGAATAATTTTTCTCTGGTCGAAAACGATCGTAGCTGAAGTTAGCATTAAGTGATAGTAGTCCGTATAATATATGTATGGATATAATAGTATTGGTACATAATAAATTACCGCGTTTATTATGTCATCCGACCACCGTGTTGCATTAATTATTGAAGTTTGAAACATTTTGTAATCAGACAGCGTGTGCGTGTGGTTTTGCCGGTTTCATATAATCCATCTTATGGCCATAATATAATATCGCTTAGATTTAAGTTATTTAATTAATTATTATATTATTTTCAGTGGCGTCACAACGAGTCATGCGTTGTTAAAATACGTAATATACCTGACACCTGTATGACAGTGGCGTATAAGGAATTTTTTTCTTTGGGGGGGGGGGGGGTACAATACGTTTACACAGAGTGGTTTAACTAGGATCACCCATAAGCTTAGCATACTGACATCGAGGTTTTATTTTAGGTTTCGGTTCCTGTACAGCAATACAAATTTGTATTTGCAGTAACTTTCATGGGAATAATTTTTAATTTTACAGCCCCCCGGCACCCCCTGGCTACGCCACTGCTGTATGATGAAACTAAGCATGCTCACTCCCTTTTATTTTTTAGTAATCCATTTATATAAATTCTGATTATTTAAGTATTTTCAAATACCTACTTCGATTATTTTTCCATACAACTCGAGGAGTGTTCTGCGTCAATAAAACTACTTTAAAAATAAATTAAAACTGCTTTTTTTTACTGTAAATTATTAAGTACATAATTTTATTAAAACGTCAAATCTAAATAAATCATAACTAGTAGAATCTGAATTATTCAAAGTCTTATTCTTAGGATAATTTATTATACTAATAAGCTTGCTAATAAGTTAAGTATATTACTATAAAATGTTAATAGGTAGATATTTTATATTTTTTAATATTATTTTAGCCCTTAATCCCTCATATAGTAATAATACCTTCTAAACCTATTATCGTGGACTATTATCCTTAGTAAATAAGGTTTATGTACATATTATATAGTTTAAGAGGACGCCACACCCGCATTTGTTTGTCTGTCTTAAAGTGTACAACTTACTATACCTACAGTTCACGTTTAGTTTCGTTAAGACCTACTTAATTTTAATATTAGAGTGAATTTACCTATATTATCAAACTTAAAGTTTCCTACCTAATAACGTCGTCTGAGTTCTATTGGAAGTGTTTTTCGATATTTTAATTTTGAAACAAGTTTAGCGAACGCAGTAATCTTTCTTTACGCGTTACCATTATTTTACGACGTATAGAACGTCTCGTCACGTTTGGAAGATGGATGTGCAATAAAAGCTAACGAAATAAGTTTAGACATAAAAATAATGATTTATTATGACAAAGATATAGGTAGGTGTATGCACTTTAAAATATAATGTACATTTTGAGGCTGAGTGTTGCTAAAGCACGCTTTACCTGAAAATCAGAACTACTAACTGTAGAGAATAGACTTTATTTAGAAGTGAGCGGCGATTAGCCAACAATTCACTAAAGTCCTACAAGTTTGAATGATTGACTACTATACACTATGCGTGTTATTCTACGTAACCAGCTAGTGATGTGATCACTGATCAGTTTTATAAGCTTTCCGTGATATGAGTATAATATATTGGAGATCAATTTTATTATAGGTACTGATAATTTGTTTTCACGCATACATATATTAGTATGCTTAGTCACGTTATAGGTATATTTATGAATTAATAATTATAATAATATTAGTACCTATATACTATAACATTATTTAATAAATTAACTAATATTGAACGTGCATAATACAAGTCATGAGCATTATTAAATTGTAATGTATTACACACGTACCTATATAATTAAATATTGAAAATAACTAACATTTGATAATTGGTCACTTTACGATTGAAATTAACTAGACTCGAACGTAAATTTGCTGTTACGCGCTAGTGACATAGAAATAATAAAGCGGGTGTGGCATCCTTCTAGAATAACTCAGAAACTAAACTAGTTCAAATTTAGATATATGTATCTATATACATGTATGTCCACATGTTCAAAAAAAATTATCTGCTTAATAATTTATAGTGAAAAAAGGTTGAAAAAACAACTTAATTTTTAAATTTTCTCCTACTACTAGAAAAAAATAAATAACTAGGATTTACTAATAAGCTCTTAAGGTATAATAAGACCGTTTTTTATGTACCTACTTACATCTTTGTACACGAAATGATAAATCGTTGTACTATATTATTCCGAGCGCTTGGACCCTGGAGCAAGATTCAGTTAACTGCACCACCACTCTTGGGAGTTTGACTTCCAGTTTGGATGGGTGTATTGCATAATCAAACTTAAAACGTCGATTCACTGCGTGTCCCTCCCACACTCCCATCAAATAACAAAAAACGGAAGAGTTTAACGTAAAAATTACTGTAATTATATAAAAAAAAAAATGGCACATCATTTCATCGTAGGTAAAATCTGTGAATTTCTCGATCAACTCGAGATCCGAAAGGAACACTTCCGTGCGGGCAGTCGCCTGTTATAAAACTCAAGTACATTGCGTACACGATTGTATAATTGCAACCGTGGTACAACGCTCGTGTACAACTGCATAATCGAGATGCACACAATAATATATTATATGGTATATAAATATAACAATAATGCGATTGCACGCGCATGTCTCTGTCATTATAATAACTAATGAAAATATTATTATGACGTGTAGTTATTGTTTGCATACAACCCGCACGCGTATGCCGCCCATACAATAATTATAATTTAGTATATAAAAAAATAATACCGAGACAAATCTATGTCATGCCAGCGTCTGTTTATCCATCGCATTTTTTCCTATTGTCTTATGCGAGCTCGGCGTCTCTAAAATATCATAGAATTTTTAGGAATTTGTGTAGGGGTCAAGCTCGATTACGAGTCACAGACTAACCTATCCAACGGCTACATTGCATATTTAACACTATATAATATTATGATCTTCTTTTTATAATCAACGGATGGGAACGTGATGTTTTTTGTAAAATCAAACGTCATGAAATTAATTCACTACAAGTGTGATCCATGTGGAACTTGCGTATATTATTATATAATATATTAAGTATCATAGGATGGGAATTGGTGTTTAGGATTAAGATGAGAGTATAGGTTAATATTTGTCTACATTTTATGGTTATTTTCGTGATTTCTATAATATATAGGAAATAGCAATGGTAATAGATTCATATTGTATTGAATAATGTGCCTTGAATTATAGACAGTAATATACGAATGCCTTTCGAAATTTTATTTTGCACATTTAAAAGTGTTTTAAGGAATTTGATTCGAAATGAATTGAACTTTTATATTGTTCACTATTTATGCAACATATAACTGCAAATATGTGTGAATACATGGAAATGGAACATTCTTTAAATTGAATTAGATTTTTCTGTGTTATTGATATTAAATACTTTCGAAGCCTATTTGAAATACATAAATTGTATAATTGTAAAAAAAAAAAATAATAATTTTTTGTCGTCCGTCGTATTGGACAACAATCACTGTATAGTGTTTGGACTATCGTCTATTCGTTAGTCGTATAGGATTCGATCATTTAGAACTATTCGGATTGTTCGAGGTGTTCGAATTCAAACCTTAATCGTACCTGCAATGTCTAAAGATTTGAGGTTTTTGTTGGTCCGACGAGCGAGTTCGATAACTCGCGGCATATTCCCAATAATAATTGATCGAAACGTATCGCCTCATATAATTAATAACTATGGTGTTTGTGTGTTTCAGGTTGTGCGATCGCATATCATATATTACATCATCGTATATACATAAAAATAGAATAGACGATATCGTCGAAGCCGCGCGATGAGGGTGGAACTGGAATCTGCCGTAAAGTTTATAATTTCGATGCTGCGCGCGGGACACCGGTCGAAGCTGGTGCGCAGCAAGGGCGACAAGTTCTTCCTGGAACCCGAGATCGAGATGCTGCAGATGTCCCTATTAGCCGTCATGAATCGTCAGTACAAAGACTTCTGGTTTCCCGAGTCGCCAAACCGTGGTTCTGCTTACCGCTGCATCCGGATCAACAAGGACAAGATGGACCCGATCATTGCCCGTGCCGCGGACGCTTGCGGCCTATCATGCCATCTAATTCGCGCGTACCTGCCCGACGAGCTCACGTTGTGGGTGGACCCATCTGAGGTGTCATACCGCATCGGCGAGGAGGACGGCAGCATTTGCGTACTGTACGAGGGCCCTCTGCCAACACCGCATGACATGATCGCCGCACAGCCGGGCCGGCCTTCGTCATCGTCGTCGTCTTCGTCTTCGGTGTCCACGTCTCCCGGATCGTTGTCCTCGTCCTCGCCGCCGTTCAACAACAGCCGCAACAGTCATCTCCATCTCCAGCACCAGCAGCAACAGCAGCACCTCCAGCAACAACAGCAGCAGCAACAGCAACAACAACAGCAGCAGCAACAGCAACAACAGCAGCAACAACAGCAGCAGCAACAACAGCAACAGCAACAGCAGCAAATACATCAGGCCGACGGCATGGTGGGTTCGTATACCAGCTACACGTCCCCGGTCAAACCGTCGAACGTGATCACGTTCGTGCCGCCCACATACGGATCTCCAGTACAGTTCGTACATTCTCCTTACCAGTCGTATCCCGCTTTTATTTCCAGTTAATTTTAGAGAAAACGTATTCACACCGATTCAAAAGGAAAAATGCTTATTTCATGTGTATTTTAGTGATTAAGAATGAAATGAAAAAAAAAAAACTTAAAAAATTTAAAAAAAAAAATAAGAAGCTTAAACATTTAGATTTATATTATTTATTAGGTAAGTACCTATATATATATATTTATTCAATATAATATATTATATTATATGAACAATACATATATAAGTATATGTGTTGGTAAGATTTTATTTACAAACAAAAAATAACATCGTAATTTATACGCGAAGCACTCAGTATATTGTATTTTTTTACGATATCGAATCACCCCTCCCAACCCTACCCCACCCACCCACGACAATTGATTGCAGTGATCTCAAAAGTCCTTAAGAAGTATGCTGTATATGAGCATAGGACGTTGAATTATTATTATCGGATCGTGTGCGCCTCGTCTCCCTCTCGAGACACAATCTGTGATTACACGTTTCGCTATAATAATGTACGTATGTGCATATAGCACAATATTATGATACCATTATTATCATATTGTACCTATCTATATGTCACTTATACTGTAAGGAAAAAAAGAATAACGATAATGGAAACCTCTCCCAGCCCCTCACCCCTTCCCAATTAATTTTTGCAGTCTGTACTGGGTGCTTACTTGAAACGGCTGTCGAAGGACTTGAAAAAAAAAGAAAATAATAAAAAAAAAAAGAATATAGGTAATAAGAGCTGCTGAGTAGACTGGGTTGTGTAATACGTTTTCGAAGAAAATCGTTTGTAACCATGTTTTGTTTTGTATAATAATAAAATCTATCTATTTTGTGTATGTTTATGTGTGTGTGTGTGTGTGTTTAGGATTTTTTTGATCGCTGTTTAAAAAACATTATAATAAAAATTATTATTGTTCCATAAAGAATATTAAAAATATTATAATATAGATGTACCTCATATAAAAGGCTTATAAAAATACTGAGTATTAATAAAAACAAACCATTTTTGCATTTTGTTAACCATTGTTTGCATACCTAGTTAATATATAGTTTTCTTGATTGCTAAGCTGAAAAAAAATTACATATTGTGTCGAAAAAGAATAACACACCTATTAATTAGCATAATGTAATGTTATTATAATTATACAACATGTACACACACGATTAATTTATTGTAATAATATTCGTCACCCCCCTCAACCACTACCACCACGATCACTACCACCATCGCGGCCACCACCTCTCGTCGTGCAAGACGTCTGCAGGCGCCGCCAATATTATTTTGTTCCCCGTTTTAAAAACGTAATTTTTCTGTTTTTGTTTCTTGAACGTGTGATGATTAAAAAATGTCCCGTTACCATGTCGGTGCGTGTATGTACGGTCAATTACTATTAGACTTAAATTTTCGTCATTCGGCCGTATGTATTACTATATTATGTTAATATGATTTTATTTTACATTATATACTGCTTGGTGGTGACGCGCGGCGCGGCGTTGTAAGCATATCGTCGAACGCATGCGTCCACTTAATTCGCCGAACAAAATTTATTAATTTATTGATTATTAAAAATTAAAATGATATATTGTTCCTCTAATGTTAAAACGTTGATTTTTTTTTTCTCTAAGTGGTACACGCAATTCGTGCATTAAATGAGATAGAGCTCGGAGACCGACTGGCTAAATAGTTACGTTATTCGCATTCTTATTGATGATAATGATAATTGCATATTTTGCACTGGTGGGTTGAAGTGATAACGCGCAAACGATTAAAAGGATTCATTTTTCTCATTCCACAAAAAGTTAAAAGTAAAAAAAATGCAGCTAAAAGTTAGGCGCAACTACATGACGTAGTAATGTATAAATATATTCACCAATGTATGATTTTTCGCAAATAATTTGAGACTTTTACTACTCATATTTTATATAATCGTTTGGTCAATTAAAATTTGTATTTATATTTAACTATATTATTTTATTATGTATATTATCTTCGTTTTAACTTTTAATTATTATTGTATTCAGCCCTCACGAATGGTTTCTCGTGTTTATAAATTTTTTTTGAAACTGATTTAACGTTTGCTAGTCGTAATATGATAATATATTTATGCAGGTGTAATATTATGTCAATCAAAAGTATGTTAAAGGGAAATCACGTCGCACAATATTCGGGAATAGATTTGAGAACCGATATAATATACTATTATAATTCCATATTTTGTATAACGTGCCAGACTCGATGACAGGGGGAGTCTCCATATATTAAGACCTTGTAAATGTATTATAGTAATTGTAGATATTTTGCACTGATCTCTCTCTCTCACCCCTCCCTATCCCTCCCCCTGTCTGCGTATGCTATAAGTAGTTCTGTATCTTTTATTCTTACTTAATCCCTCCCACCTTCTCTCATTCTCTCTGTCTCTCTGTCTCTCTCTCCGTCTTATTTATTTGTGTGTAGATGGACAGGCAGATAGATAGAGGGATAATAATAATAATAATACAATATTATAGCTCAGCTATATAATATATTTCCCGTCGTTGTGTTTTAAATATTTAAAATCGTTTTCCGTTCCCGGCGACGACTTCGTGATACTATTAACAATGTATAAATAAATAAAGTTGTGATACTATTAGGCTTATTGCATACTTATACGTACGATACATAATATATTATAACATGTATATTATGTCATACTTGAACAATTTTTGTATCAAACAATAATGAACCTATATAATTGGCCTATATGTTTAATATATTATTGTAATTTTACTTTTTTTTTTTATATATATATATTTATAATTGACCAAATCGTTTTATAGTATATTGTGTAAGTATTTAATGAAAAATGAAAAATTTGGTATATATTTATACACATTACCCATGCGCTACATACGCCAGTAATATTGTACAAATTACTTGATACAACGCGTGCAACGGAAACGTGAATTTTAAGAACTATCCACGTCGGTCTGTAAAAAATAAATAAAAATATTACCTAAACTTATTATGTCGGATTTGATTTTCTCCGTACCATATCATGTACCTATTTAATGTTTACACTTACCAAATTTACAATATTGATTTTTATGCCCAGTCTTCTTGTGTTATAATATATATATTATATTATGTAGTACCTGTATACATTATAATTACTATTATTTGATTTTTTTTTTGTATTTTATTTGTCCGAAAATATAATTGTTGTATTTCGAATGCGCCATGATATATTGTATTTAAATATGTATGTGTATAAGTTTTTTTTTTTGCTTCCTGTTATAGGTTTTAAAGTTTAATAATTTAAAACATTATAAATTATAATAATATTATTATTATTATTATTATTATATTATTATTATTATTATATCGGTGTTCTCTCAACTTTTGAATGTGATATACGTTTTGTAAGATGAAAAACAATTAAAAATACCAATTATAAATTGATGTATAATTAAAAAAAAACCTTGTTTACTTTTTTTACCTAGTATAATTTCCCATTCTCTGAAGGTCATAATAAGATTAAAATATGTGAATCTGTAGTCTGTACGCTATATTTTCAATTAACAAAATATAATATTCACTAAAAAATTGATGCACATAAAGCGGTTACAGTGTACAGGTATAAGTATTGAAATTTGAAACTAAAATGTTACAGTGACTATATTATGCGTTTCTCATCAAAATTGGACACGACAAAAAGATCACGAAGCAAAATAATTATATTATTCGTGAAAGGGCTTCCCTTAAACCAAGTGTGTCTGATACGACGAGAATCGAACTAGGGCACCCGAAAGTAGGGGCAGTTGCTCCTCCCCTCGGACTTTCTTTTCTATACAATTTTCACTGATGTTTAATGTTTCAGGTCAATGGTCACAATAATATTATACTATTACGATTTGTGTCGTACAAATAGTATCCAACCAATATTCGATTAATGAATATATTTTTTTTCTTATAAAAGTACTTAAATCACAATTGGGCAAGAATATAGACGGAGAGAATTGATAGCGTTCATATCGAGCGATGTCTTAATGTCTATAATATAGTAGTTATTAATTGGGAATAAACGAGCCAAGTGAATTTCAAATTATTTTAGTTGTTTTCTATTAGCTTATTATTTTATATTTATCGAAAACCATCATAATATTCTCACATATTTTATTATAATATGTACAATGGAAAATTGTTTGTGGATGCCCTTGGAGGTAACGAATACGATAAGCGTATACTAGAGAACGGAAGTGAATTAAGTATTACTTTTTTTCACCGTGACAAATTTTTAGATTTTAAAATCATTTCAAGTTTTAAATTCTAAAAATGTTCTTACAATATACAATTTATTTATTCATTGGAACGTTCACTCAATTTATCGTTCTATATTATACGAACATGTTCAGTGGGGCCCATTATCTTCTTGAAAAATAAATAATATTAATTAATGTTTAAACTTAATGGAGACTGAACGACACTTTTTTGGGCAGTTAAATATGGGTACCTACATGGCATATTATTACTATGTGGCCGTAAACCCGCAGCAGGTGTAGGCGCAGTTCCAATTAAAATTACATTGAATGGAACAAAAAACAATTTTGATCCAGAAAACGAGCGTCTTGAGTCTTAAAAAGGAAGCTTATACACGCACATGTCTCGGTGTACGGCGTAACTTAATGGAGACTGAACGACACTTTTTCGGGCAATGACATAGTCACAAATGTTTGGTGTAACATGGTCAACCAATTTGTTCGATATTGTTAACCGTTATATAGATATGGTTAGGAGCTCTGGAAAGATATACAAAGTCTACGGAAAATCGTGAAGGAATTTTACCTATAGGTTTACATTTTTAACGATTTCGATTGTGGTTTCTCACCATGTTTATAGACGATAATAATTACCGGTACCCGGTTAGAATATTATTGCACGTTCGGTGTATGAAAAACTTTAGTATCTAAGAATAATTATACGAGTATAAACCCGCAGCAGGTGTAGGCGCAGTTCCAATTAAAATTACATTGAATGGAACAAAAAACAATTTTGATCCAGAAAACGAGCGTCTTGAGTCTTAAAAAGGAAGCTTATACACGCACATGCCTCGGTGTACGGCGTAATGCGGATTACTCGCACAGGTTACCTATCTCCTGCGTATATAATGTTGTACGCTGGCGGAGGGCGCCTCGCGAATATTTACAATTTTAAAGTGGCGGCGGTGTGTGGAACGCGCCAACTCCCGTCGACCCACACGGCCCACATACCTTTTTAAATATTAGTGAACCCCCGTGGGACACCCTGTCGCACATCGTCTATATGTGTGCGTGTATTCGGTATAATGCTTTTACGCGAGTCGATTCCCGGCACAGGCCCCGACTTCCAAGTATAGGTATGCACGTATACGAGTATAGTACCCACCTGGCTATATATATATATAAATTATGTATGTAGTGTCCGCCGCATAGTTGTGCGCTCCAGGTATTATAGGCGTCTATATGCATTTAAATATATTATATTATATGTTTATACACGCGAATTCGACTTGCGAGAGAAGCATTATTATAATTGTATGATACACGTCAAGAAGAGTTGGTCGGGGTAGGTCGTGCGGTTTCCCACCGCCCTCCCACCCTGCACATTCGTTGGAACAAAAACATCATTGTTTTCTATGTACGGTCGAAACAATATTTAAAAAAAAATAAAATCGTAACGACAATAACAATAACACACACCCAATACCGAGCTCGTATGCGTACGATATTCAACCGCGATTGTTGTATTCCGTCTATATACGGAATGATTCATCAACAATATACTCACCCCCGTCATTTCCTTTAATAATGAATTTATTTCAATTATGATTTTTAAATTTTTAAATATAACCAGACTATTTTTTTAAATTCTCGAATTTTTTGTACTAATTTTAGATCATCCTGTGGCGATACAAATTTAAGTTTTTCAAACGAGAGCACTACTTTTTTTTTACTGTAAATTATTATTTGTGGGTACCTAATTTTTTTGAAAATTTGTATGCACCTACTTCAAAATTCGAATGAATACTGTCTCAGTTATTAAAATGTTAGCAAATGCTATACAATTGTATTGGTAGTTATGACTATCGGTTATTACGACCTATTTTCCTTGGTCCCTTAAACGTCATTATTAACGATTTCTACTGTAGTTAAAAGTTCCGAAAATCAGATTTTAAATAACTGCATTTATTAAAAAAAAAGAGAACATCATTGAGCATGCTTGGCGAATCACCCCGTATACCACATAATATGGTGATTCCCCATGGAAAATGACGACTCTCTTTTATGGTTACTTAAATTATTTATTTATTCAATTTCTTAATTTTAGAATCTTTACGTATACTTTCTCAACAAGGACCTTGGTCCTATTTTCAAATAATTTTATATATCTGAAGATGATTGCAACTTTGGCGATACAAACATCTTTTTGTATATACGAAAACCACATTTTTTTACTGTAAATTGTTAAGCAGATAATTTTTTTTGAATAATTACATTGAAACCGAAATTCGAACGAGTATTTTCTAATTTGATTAAACGTAGATAATATTACCCGTACCACCGATCAAATATTTAGTCCCGTAACATAAAATATGAAATAGATATAATATTTAGTGAAGTTCTATAATTAATTTGTTATATACACACATTATTTTATAAATACATATAATATTATAATTATATTCCTTTTACAAATTATAAATTGTTAACAATTTATAGTAAAAATTGTGTTCCTCATTTGAAAAAAAAAACTTGTTATTAAATGCCAAATGGTACAGCAAATCTTAATTATTTAAAATATTATGATTGTTATATGACGTCACACCTGCGTGTATTGTCTCGGCGCGTTTCACAAATAGATAATTTAGCAACTTTACGTTCGGTAGTCCAAATTTTATGTTTTTGGTTTTAATATTAGAGCGAATCAACCTGATTTTAATTTGAAAGTAAAAACATTATTTGTGTTCTCACGTTGGTTTTTACTATCAATATTAACATTTTTAAGTGAGTTATGATCATTTTTAAATATTAATATTTTACAAACTCATTACTCGCTAAAAAATGAAAACATCGTAAAAAACCGAACGAGAGAACACTGATGATTAGGTCTTGCCTACCTTTATGTTTGATAATATAGGTCAATTCACACTATTATCATAAAACTAACACAAAATTGAAGCCTCACCGGCACATTTTGGTAACGCACGCATCAGGTTACCTATAGTAAAACGGAGACGACAAATGCCTGTTCGACGTCTACTTAAGCACCAACTTCACAACCGCAAAAATGAGAATTTGAACAAATTTATTATTTGATGAAAAAATAGGAGTGAGCAGGTGAAATCACTCTGCAAATAAATTATTGTTCACAGCGTACATCGGGAATTATAGAATTTTGTGGCGCTTTAAATGTAATATTTCAGCCTGCGCAATAGGTATAGATGATTCCTCAAATATTGCACTCGAAAGTTGTTATTATTATTGTGTTGATAAATTGTTTTTTCTTACCATTGCATTATTATCATTATTGCGAGTTGTTGTTACTTGTTAGTTTTGCCATGTATGTATTATAATACAGAATTAAATAACCATATCCGCGAAGTACAGCGCATACGACAGTGACGTCACGAACATTCTATCCATAAGTTAAAATATTGAAGCTACCCGCCCGGCCACACGTACAATATTAAAACATGCCTATGAATAATTTTTTCGTTATATAAAATAAGATAAATATTGATATTATTTTCTACAATATCTGCAGTTAACATTAATGCAACAGGTTATTGCCTAATACCTATATAAGTATTATGTTTTATTAGTTTATTACTTGACCTATAACTTCCATTTTCCAATAACAAAATATTATACTCTACACATGTACCTACGATATAAAATTATTATCTTCCAGAGCTACAAATCGAAACGAAAATTGTTGATTTTAATTTAAGATTCCCTTATCAATATAATATACTGTAGTATAGGGTACCTAGGTACTTTGTTTTTTCTGATTTAAATTTAAAATAATATAGTGATTTTTGATTTTACGATTTTTTCATTGTTGTATAATATTGTTTTAATTGTTTTATGATTTTTAATTAGATTTTTAACATACATTTTCTTTTTTTTTGATTTAAAATATTAATTTGACATTTTTAAGGTTATAATTTTGATTTCTAACTTCGAGAAACCTGTCGTCGTTGCGCGTTCCATATTCGTCGTTACGCGTGCAGGTTGTGAAATGGGCCCAAGAAAACGAAAACGAAATATTTATTAATATTTATTACCTACTTACCGATGAACAATATTCGGTATAAACCTATCAACTATATTGTTGAAATTGAAATAATATTATTTTCAAATTATATAAAATATATTTAAATTGATTTCAATTTCAATAGGTTAACATTTTGACTATAATTATTATCTATATTTAAAATCAATTTCAAGGCTTAAATCATAATTTATGTTATCTTTCCTGTTACCATTTTACATACAATAATACAGTAGGTAGGCTTTTTGTTACCTATGTGTTGACTGCAAGAGAAAATCTGTAAAATATACCTATTGTGTTATGCTAATTTATCAAACTGGATTAAAATCAACATAATACTTAATCAATAATGATAGAATATAAAAACATTTTTATTACCTAACAAAATTACCGCAAAAAAATTATATGTTCGTGACGCATAATATACGCATATATTGTAATTCGCGGATTTACGTTTACTCGTAATTAACCAATATTGTCTTCTATTATTTTCAATAAAAAATAATTATGATGATAAATTAAAATTTTGTTAAAGAAGATGAAAATCTGAAGCTCGTTGTATAGGATTAAAAATAATATATATATATAATAACTAATAAGTATACGGCTCGTACCCACCTATATTTACTTAATGATTGAGTCTTCTCTGAGGTAAACGAGTTATTAATAATAATAATAAAATAAAAATCATTACGGATTCATATGATTACCTATACGTCCTACATATTAGTAGAATTACATGTTAAAAAATATGGAAAATTGCGTAATATAAAATGCATCACAGCAGCTTGTGATGGAATCACAGAAATATTATAACAAAAAAATTACCTGAACATATAATAATATGCATCTACCGTAAAATTGTTCGTACAACTTGACGCTATTTAAACGTACTGTAGCGAATCGATTGAATTTGGTCCATAAAAAAAATTTCATCAACAGCTTCAAAGTTGTTTAATATTCATTGCATAATATTATATAACTATTATATCGGTCAATTATTTTACCAAACAACACTCATTATTTTCAAAAACGTTAAATTACATGAGTTAATATTTAAAGTATTGATGAACAAAGTGATGTAGCATACTTGGGTATTCCTTGAAATGTTGGCTCACTCTCCACTCATCAGTCATCTATGATCTATAGGTATAACTTCAAATCAGTGGTGATCAAATTACTTTGTAATGCGGAGGGATGATGCTATTTTTTTAACATACACTAAAAAACATCATTTAAATCAATAAAACACATCATTTAAAACAAAATTTATGAATTAGATAGATCAATCCCTTATTTCAAAACATAAACTAAATTTTTATAATAGCTGGTTACTCTATTTTACCTAAATTAGTAAAACATTTTTTTTTTTTTTTTTGACAGTTTATCAAATACTTAATTTGAGATTATATTTACAACCCCACAATGGACAGCTATTGTATCTAAGCTATTGAGATGACTTAAGAATAACATATTATGATAATTAAACAATTTATGTATTAATATTTAAGTTTTAAATTAACATTTTAAATATAATTTTGAATTCACCGTGAAAGAAATATATAAAAAACCTAAATATTTATAGTTCATACTTTATGATACTTAGTAAATATGTTTTATGTTTGAACTGTTAATTTAATACTTATTTTATTCATACAAATATTTTCTTTTATGCTTAAGCACACGTAATAAGTAAAGTATTTACCTTTTACCTCTAATGCCCTACCTTTATTATTTTTATAATCACAAAAAAAAAATCTTGTGAGTAAAAATTATGAACACATTTCATATTTTATCAGATATTAAAAAAAATGTATTAATAATAATAATTTTCATTTTACAAATATCAACAATACATAATATTATTAAAAGTATTGAAAAAAGTACTTAAAGTACTAAAAAACTACTCATCCGAAATTTGAATTTAAAAAACAACGAAATACTCAGGATAATAGTATTCAGCTTAGGAAACTTAATGGTTTTTGAAATAAAGAGTGTTGTACGTTGAATCAATCACCTGTTACATACATCGTAATCGGCGGCAGCACTACAACGCATTGCATAATGTTTAGTGGGGAAATGTTCTATATAGTAATTAAACATACTTAAAAAAGTATTTACAAAACCGTCGGAATTTCGTTTTCATTTATTAAAGTATGAAAAAATTGAAACTAGTTTTTTTCTATTTGGTTGGAGTTATGGAAGAGTGACTTTTCTTAGGAATATTCGACAGTCAAGTCGTCTTAATTTAATATGTGGTCGCTCTCGCCTACGGCAATTTATTGTTGTGTGAAAAGTAAGTAAACGATAATTATTTCATATTTGTGTCAATGTCTCCAACACGCCTTCCCCACTGTCCACATATTCGCATTTGCACATTTGCGTCATTGCACATTCAGTAAAATTAACACCATGTTCCTATAATACTAGAAATTAATTTAATCCCAAAAACCTGAAAAAATTACCCCTACTTATTAAATGGAATTATCGGGTTTTATACTTTACCTACAAATATTTGAGCTTGATGGCCATTTTTCTAGGTTATTGTTGCAGAAGTCAAACATTTTGAATAATTTTTCAATTTCATAAAAAAAAGAAACACTGAAATCAATACTCAGGTTTTGAGACATTTTAGAATCCAAAATAGGAATTGAACACAATTTTAATAATTGAAGTATAAAAAAATCGATTCTCACAATTGTCGTTAGAGAAGAGGGCCCAAAATAAATTCAAATACTATTTACAGAATTGTTATCATTTTATTCTACGTATATTATATAAGTATGATTTTAAATTTATTAGCCTTTTAGCGGTTTTAGGTCTACATCAAGATATAAATACCGACGCCGTTTCCGACCGCCTGAAACCAATACCGCGGTAATGACCGCACTACACAATAAACTTGTTCAAATAAATATAGGAAATCGGCTATCTTTATTGTACGTTTGATACTGCCGCATTGCGTGTGCCAATATAATATAGAAAGCCAGATAGGTAATATGTATATAGGTACAGGTACGAATAGTAATATACTACCTTTGAAGAAAAAAAATTGTTCTCAATGTAATGCATTTTAAACCATACACATTATGTTATATACCTGTATATTATATTAGAGACGAAAAGAAACCGGAAATATTATTTGAATATATCTACTTTTACTCGAATACTTGACAAGACCACTATCATATTATACGTAGGTATATAGACATAGGCACTAATATCGTAAATGTGCGAGCATATCTACCCACTATATAGGTACCTACACGATCGCAATTTATTTTTTTAGCACACGACCTATTACCTATACGTTTCCGAAGACAAATAATAATATATAATATTATACGGGCTGTCGACGTCCGATAGTATCTTTTGATTAGTGATTACCTACTATTATTATAGCGTGTGGCCAATTAAAAAGAGTACCTGCCTAGGCCTTTACTATGTATGTTATCATTATAACATTATATTATTATGATCGGCTAAATGTGATTTTGCAATAATATATGTTTTTATCCATACACTTTTTTTTTTTTTACTCGAAACAATTCTAACGAAGTACAAACAAGTAACGAAACTATAGTCACAGCGGTATAATACCTACCACTTACTATAATAACGATTTATCCTCTAACGGTTTTTGTTAGTTTGATATTATTAAAAAAATATCTATCAATCGTAAAAATTTGAAACATTCAAATACCTGTTATTTACATTAAACAGTTTTCTATAGGTACACAATAAAGTTCTAAAAATATTTAGATTTATTTTAAGCCACTTATAGACATTTGATATTTTATGAATTTTTATAGTTTTTTTTTGGTCGAGTGTTCGGCCAGAAAGTTTGAAAATGTAATTCAAGATCCCACGTAAGCTATTCTTATATAGAAAATTAAAAATATTTAAAATGCATGGGCGATGATTTCAAGTTCAGATTTTTACAAAATTTGCCAAAACCCAGATTTTTTACTAATTATTCGTTAGTTTAAAATGTATTAACTTCCTTTTCAATTTTAATTGTTTAGAATTAGGTATTTAGGTTGGTAATGAAAATGTAGTACAAGGTTTCACATAAAATCTTAAAAATAACTAACAAGTACATATTATGAACATTTTTTGTTATTGACATTTGAAGTTCAAATTTTGACAATATTGATTGTGTATTTGAACGAAAAAAAAGAAAAGTTTTTAGTTGTTTTGTTGTCATTCATAAATATTATTCGTCGTGGGAGTAGTTTTGCATATCGTAACGTTCGAAACGTTTCCGCGGCTTATTCTTATATACTTTATAGAACCCGCTGTGATAGAATAGGCCATGGTTATATCCACAATAATCAATATACAATAAAATAAGACTTACCACAAATACCACATGGAATATATATTATTATATTATATATGGCTACTATATATACACAAAGTTGAGAGTAACGCGAATATTATATCAATTAGAAGCATACCTACGTGATGTGTATACGTTATAAGTATTATTATTATTATTATTATTATTAATTGTATCGTATTGTGTGGTTGATTGCGGTAACCATCTTCCAAAATGTAGAACGTGTAGGCGAGGGGGCCACGATTTGGGGTGGGTGATGCGCGCGCAGCATTTTATAACAAAATGCGTCCGTTCGAAATCAATTTAAGTCACAGAGTCATTCATATTTTAATACAATTTTATAGTAGGTACCCTCTTCTACCCGAGGAGAATATTATTTTCGAGGGGAGAAAAAAATACTGATGTTGACTCGGTATATAGCATATTATACGTATATAGTAATAATATAATACAGTAGGTTGTTATATTTTTTTACTGAACTTATCACCATGGTCAATGGGTCTGGGAGAGGGAGATTTCGGGAGTGGGAAATGTCATCGTGGTTACTTTCCCCTGCCCATGCACATGATTCGTGGGTTTAGAGTAAATGAGTGTAAGGAGTACTCCAAAAACAATCAAACGATAATGACGAAAAAATGTCTTAATAAAAAACTTTTTATTCTTGAACAATAGGTACCCTTCTCTGAGAATTAAAATTATTTGAATATCGGTGCTACCTTATCGTATTACATAATATAATGTAATATATATAATATATATAATATATATTTGTTATTCAAGGATAGACAGACGTACAAATTAAAAAAGATCTCTTATCACATCACTTTAGAAGACTTGTCTTGCCGATACAAACAGCAAGTGGCTCTCTCCAGTAGCAATCGAGAAGTTTCACGGATTGACGGATAGTGAATCTACATGTAGGTTTTACGATATTATGATATACCTCCAAGTCTATAATACGCGATGATAACGATTTAGTTATAATAATAATAATAATAATAATAATAATAATTGTAAATGCAGTAAGTCGAGTCGAGTCACGAAAAATAAGTAATCTATACCTACACCAAAACCCTGAGAAAATAGTTTTTCAAAGCACAAATTAAAATTTATACTGGGACCGTATTTTTGAATTATTAATCAAAAATCCATAGTGAATCCTTGTAAAGGACTAAAAAGAATAATATAAACCAAAATCTGAACCAACCCGATAAAATCTGTAATCGGATTAAATCATTGAAAAACGTGTCATTATAATCATATAATACATATATTAGGTACATACCTACCTGTTTATTATCATTTATCATTGATTCAATAGGTATACTATATATAGTATATCATCTATATGTAATATATTACAGTGTAATTGTTACAACATTTCAAATATTTTACAAAAGTTTTTCAAACAATTTTTTATGTTTAGGTCTCATGAAAGGCAACTGTCCTTATTTTTCCCGTTATATAAATAGCTACAGGTTTTATAAAATATATGGTTTTCAAAGAAAAAGACGAGAGTGACGTCATATAAAGTCTCGAAAAAATGCAAAATATTTTACTGAAGTTTGTTAAACAATTTTTAATGGATGGGTCTCGTGGAAGGCAACTGTCTTTATTTTTCTCGTTAAATATATAGGTACAGGTTTTCGTAATAATATAGATAATTAATGGTTTTCAAAGAATAAAACATGTACCTACAAGTTAAATCAATTAAAACATAATAATGTGATTACCTATACAAAATATGTAGCCTGTATAATATTATGTACCTTGTACCTATATGGAGCTAATGGCAATATATTATTGTGATTTAGAGTTTTCTATTTTAGGCCAGGGTGTCATGTCAGTTTTTTTTGAAAGTGCAAACTTTTAGGCAGGCCAGTTTTAACATTTCATCAATATAATAAATAACTGAAGGTATGTAATGTCATTCTTCGCTTTCCTTTTATAATGCTAATTGCGATTATCATTTATCTACACTTTAATGTATTTATCAAATAGTTATAGAAATTTAAAAGTTAAAAGTTGAAAGCTTATAAGCAACTAAAGCAACTATAACTAAAAAAATTTCACTGTTATTTATAAATGAAGGAAATACAGTTTTAAGGAATAACAATTTGATTCGTCGTTGAGATTTTCGTCTTTAAGTTTTCGTTATATTATGTGTGCGGCACTATCAATAAAATAATAAGTAATAGTAATAGCACAAGCGGAGTATAACCTTACCGCAATATGGGTAATTTATACGAAAAAATAACCTATTTTTTTTTTAGAAATTTTCAAACATTATTTGGACTAGTTAAAATTACCATAGAATAAGAACGAATTTGTTTTACATTATTAAAATCCAATGAGTAATTATTACATTGATAAAAGAAGTGTCTTGCACTTCATAAGTATTCAACTAGGACATTTTTAAACAACAGCCAGTGATTCTAAGAGTCATATTATAGAGAGCTTACACAATTGGGATGATAGTTGCTAAGTATTGTATTCGCCCAAATGATATTATGTTAAAACATTCATTAACACATTATATTCGTCGACACGAAAAAAGTAGGTTATAATATGCACGAATGATTTACTGAAATTCATCTTGATGATTCAGTTTATATTTTTTTAATTCACCAAAATGAATCCCCCCTCTCCCCCATAACAGCTAGCAAGATAATATAATATGATTTGATGAAATTCAACATTCAGAACGCGTGGACGGTAGACACAAGAAATACATTTTGAAAGGGCGGAATGCCGATTTTGATCGTTGGAAATAATGGGTTGGCATTAAACCACCTTCATACCGCCAGAGTCTGCGCACCCATGTGGCTCTGTAGCTCACAGTAGGCTGATTTTGCAAGATATATTGTGTCAGAATATTTATCGGCTATCGACGGTATAATCAAATTCTAACAATAATAATCACAAAATATTATCATCCCGTGGGTCGAAGCCGCGATGTAGGCCGGTAGCAACTAGCTTGGTAACCTACCTATCAAATCGACGAAATCACACTTGATTAATATAATTACGAATTAATGAAAATAATTTTTGTGATTTTGATTTTAATACCTCGTTTATTCGATAATCTCAATAGTTCAACTAAATGCTGGACATAAATCATGAATAGCGATCGCCCCGCAACATTTTGTTTCGAATTCTATATTAAAATAAAAAATAACGATGTCGAATCTGTGTTTTGGATCTTATTCATAACTATTAGGTATACGTCTCAAATTTATTTCTAAAGTATACGTCAGGAAAATGTCTGTGCGAACTTTTTACATTATAGGAACTATTATTCGTTTCGCAGTTGTTTTTATTCTCACCGCCACAATCATTTTTCGATTTCGCGTAACTATAGTACATAATATATAAGTAGACGCTTTGATCATTCTCATTAGTTTTAAAAATAAAAAATTTAATGTGTATCAATTTTCACCACCACTGGTTACGCGTGTAACGTGACTTATTCCCTTCCTATTCCCTTCGGAGCTGCAGGTACCATTCAGGGTGGACGCGTCAGATCTCTCGATATGTTATTAAATATTTTATTATAATAGGGTATAACGACAAATGGATTTTTAATCCATCTAGCTCTACTCGCTCCAAAACATAGGATTGTCATTGTTATAGCATCTTTCGGTTAAAAACTCAAGTTGAACATTTTCATTTCTCGATATTATGTACTGCCATATGACGTTAATATTTTATGGGTTGAGTGGATCCAAATGTTAGTACGTGTTTATATAATAATACATTAATGTAATTGAATCCAGTGCTCAATAATAATACATATTATAACTTGTGAATTATTATATTAGTTTTTGTGTGAGATGAATATTTCAAAATACTTATTGCATTGACGGATATTGTAAATTGTAAGCGAGTTGTTTGATTTTTGACGAATATGATCTATTTTTGTAATTTTATCATATTAATTTCAAGAAAATCAAAAACCTTGAACAGTTGTAACTGGTCAATTTTTACCACGATAGAATATATATAAATTTTTTTAAGTTTACTTTTAAATAAATTATTCTCACAAAAATCACATACAAAATATTGCTTTGTCACTATATGTTATTTATAGGACTTATTACGGAACTTTATGGATACATTGCGTATACAAATTTTTTTTTATGAGTCTGGAGATGTCACGTTGTAGAAATCGATGTTTATGTGACCGCCATGTACGCACATAATATTATACTCGTCGCACACTGATATAGGTATAAACAATAGAAATTATAATACGTGTAGATAGGTTCCTACCAGTGTAACCATTATCACAGTACTGCGGGCACACAACTTGATACAAATTTGTGGTACGACACTATATTATAACAGTGAGGTCAAAATTTAATTAGTGTACTAAAAAATGCAAGTGCAGTTTATTTTAATGGATTGTAATTATGTTTGCGCCACGCCGTGGGGTTAATTTCGGTTTGATTAAAAGGTGTCGCCTAGCCGGCTTATATTGGATAATTGTTTTTCTATTACCTATTATTAAAATTATTCACGCCTTACAGCAGTGTACCGTGAATGATACTTATTTTTTTGAAACACAGTATGAATTTCTAATTATTATTTGTTTTGATTAATTGTTGTCGGTACTAATTAGATACTATTGATACCTATGGAATTTGAGATATTTTTTATACCTACGGTTAAACACAACTATATTATAATATTATGGTAAGTGTAGACATAATATTATAACAGTCCATAATATATATACAAATGTGTGACTTATATACTTCTTTTCACAAATTAAAAGGCCAGTACAAGTTATAGGAAAATGTATGGTCCAAGGTATTTGAGTATTTCATACACTATTGTATTCTAGTTGTATATTTTATAATATTGTGATCAGAATAAAGTTTCTAATTAACAAATTCTCGATTTATATATGCAGCAGCAGAAATAAAAAATGATACCCGATGTGAATGCATTAGCCATTATTTTGTATATAATTAGGAACTCGATGACCTAAATATCTTTAAAAAATTCAACAAAAATATTTAAAAACCAACAATTGAATACCTAATACATATCGGAAGCGGCCATACGGTATACAACATAAAATATCTAATGTACATACAAAGCTAGTGGTAATGAAATAAATAGTACAACTGCTAAAGGATATAATGGTTTCATAAAAAAATTTAAAAAATGGTATATTGTCAATATGATATAATTATTAAAATGATTGAAGGACAGACTATATAATGTTACTTTTTTTTGAAATGGATGTTTGAAGTCCGATTTTAAATGAGAAAAAATCAAATAATAGGGGGTATAGGTACCTACAAAAAGTAGAAAAACATAAATTAAACTTTGTACCATTTAATTTTACCTGACGTAAATCAAATTAATATAAAATCGAGTGTCATATAAAATAATTTGAAAATATAAAGTAAATCATAGGTTCTCAAAAATGTTCGAAATGAGCCCCAACATTTTTCAAATAGTAGTTATCATAATTGTCTTATTTAAACATACGACTCCTATATGCGAGTTCAAATCTAAATTTTAAAAGAGATTTTCTAATAAGATCAATATAGAACGATTTGTTTATTAAATTTATTTTGGACTTAAACTATACTCTTCTAATAGCTATTAATTTCAATGTATCAGGTTCCGGGCCCAATAGAGCCTAATTCTGGTTATAGGTGTATAATTAGAAACTAAAACGCATAATCAAGCATAATATTTTTTTGAAAAAGTAATTTTTAAAAAATTGTATGACAATAAATTGTTCGTTTTTATAATAATTAATATTAAAGTATAATACCGGTTGATAATATTACCTATATACGCCTAGTGATACTTATTAGTTTACATTATTCGATTATTGTAATATACTTTTGGACGGAGTTTAGATACCTCTAATATAATATGCTTTTACACGCGTATACTCACGATGTTTTTAGACATTTATAATAATACATATATATAAAACTGGTCGTACGCAGATATCGCTGCACATTTTATTATTGTTGAAATAATAATTCGGGATTATCAGAGACGAGGATAGTCGTGCAAAGTGAATGTGGTTCGCTTTCGCTTAGCCGGTTTATCAGTACAACGGGGTCTGCGGGTACCTACATCAACGCTGCGTCGTCGGAGCAGTACAAATTTAGCAGATACCTACAACAAACCTCACATGGCGATGGCTCGTACCTACCTGGCCCAATTCATAACCCTGGTCACGTAAGTAATATTAAATAAAAACAGATCAAAGCCCGCGTTAATGCCGTTATTGTTGTAATGCAATTTTTTTTTTACCGAGAAATTTGACCGTTTTTAAATTCAAAACTACAAAATTCGAAGACTACAACACGCACCGTGATACACGTACGCCGTACTGGTACACATCCGAGAGAGAGAAAGAGAGAGAGAGAGAGAAAGACCGCCGCCGCAGTGGAGGCGGGAACCTTGATTTATACATGATAATATAGGTACTTGTGTCGACTCCTGATGAGATGCAGCTGCTGTGTGATACGACGACGACGGGTAAACGGTTATTTTGCACGTTTGTCGCGCGTAGGTACCAATACCTATATAATAATAACATTAGAAATATATCCGGAAAAAAGGGGGGCCGGCTGCTTAGCGAGCGTACGGTAATATAAGGTATGTTTGCGAAAGCGAGTTTTGTGTTTTTTTAACGTCGCGTGTGCCGTATTATAATATATTATTATATATGCATAATATAATATATGATGGCCATATTCGATATTCATACGTAGGTACCTATAAATGTATGAGGTACATACATATTTATAATAAAAATTCATAATAATAATATATTATGCCTGTATGGCATATTATTATAATAATATAATATGCTAAGTCTTGTTTCGTGTGCTATACGACGGTCCGCCAAAATATTATGAGCAATAACTGCGATTATAATAATCAATTTAAATATTATAATGACTTTTTTTAGAGATTATATTTTAGGATTCACCTCGGTCTAAAATACCCCCCGACGGTGATGGTTGAAACGTAAGATCTATCTATATATAGCTGGTATTTATACAGAGCGATTCACCTCCATCATTCTTTTAAAAATTAATTTATTCAATTTATTCATTTTTTGATCTACCCAATATATTTTAAAATACTTTTATTTTTCACACCGTTAAAAAATGTCTTGTTGTTTATACAATATTTTTTTTTCAAATAAGAACCAGCATTTTTTTTACTGTAAATCGAATTTTCAAGATGGTTTTTATTTTAATGTTTATGTCCACGCATATCTAAATCAAAAGTCAAACGTCTATCTGGTTACATATTTGAGTTATGAAAACATATGTACAGGTGTACAATAATTGTAAGTAAGGATACTAATGGGCTTATATCAAACATAAAATAGTTATTATTAATATTAGTTCTTATTATTAGTTTTAAATTTTTAATATACTCAAACAGTTTTTAAATAAATTATAAAATGTTATTAGATAATTATTAATTTATATAGTTTTCAAACCAGCAAAGCGAACCTCCGTATTATTTTATATCTTCCAAAATCCATATTTACTATGCACTATTCCACCTAAATAAGCTTAACAAATTAAAACTTGATTAAATTGTGTCATTTAAAGACAAAATTACGGTGACAATGCTCTGTGAGTCATTTTATATATTCTTCTATTGTTGTTATGGATCCATATAGATACAAAGGGCAAAGAAAAATAAGAAGAGTATGATTATAGGTATATTATTGATGATATCATATTATCATTTCATATTTGAATTATTTTAGTGAATTATAAAATATCATCCATTCTTATAAAGTTTTTTACGAGATAGGTATTTAATAGTAGACTTTGGACAATATACTTAAAAATATCGAAATTAATTTAATAATAAGTTATTATTTTTTAACCATTACGAGATTTACTCATTAAATCAGAGAAAAAAAGTCACAAGTAGTTCAAACATTTTTTTAGAGAATGGTAAAAATTAAATAAAAAACTTAATGGACGACACTGACATGCGTGTGATCTTGAAGTTATATTTTCATCACATCATATAAGTTTGTGTTCAACTTTCGTAACTATAAAGTATGAATCGTGGCTTGGCGCGGTGCGGTAGCACAATCAATCACGCAACATGGTTGAAACTTTGAGAGTAAGCAACGTTCGCTGCCACTAGTTCCCGGATGGGTAACCACTCAGGTCCGTAGTGGCAAAAACCTTGCCAAACAATATGTGGCACACATACACGTACCAAACCGTCCTAACCATTACAGGCTAATCGTCGAAGCTTTAATGTAATAAAAAAAAGTTCAACTCTAATAACACGAGTTTGAAACCCATTCAATTCTGATGGTTTCAATTTCAGAATATTATGTGATTTATAGTATTGTTATTTGTCTGCAAGTTGTTCTGTTGTACATATTATAGGGTATTTGGGTGTTTTTTTAACGTTAGCTTAAGATTTCTGACTCTCGTTCATATTTTTATTTGTGATTTATGTCATGTTGTTTTCATTTGTTGTATACATCACAACCAATTCAATAAAATGCACGCGAGTATAATACGCACACGATATGGTACCTTTTTTTCACAACAAATTAAATTACAAAAAACAAGTGGATTGTTATTTTATCAATGAAAATGTTGACATTTGTCGGAATGCAGATGAGGGTAAAACGTTTGGACTGGGCATTTTATACACGATTTGATTAAACATTTAATTTAAATGTTGTTTTTAATTTATCACGATGGTTATGATTATTTGTATTGTATTAATGTTTTTTGTTTACATAATAATATGCAAAACGTTGTGCAGTCCTATATCACTTTTAATTGTGCATTAGTGTGTATAATATATAGGTACCTTGTTTACTATGTTAAAAAGTCTTTTGTTTTTACAGTTTATCGAATTATTTTTAATTTTGTGTCCTTTTCTATGACGGACGACGTGAAGAATGTACGGATCAAAGAAATTAAATGGTTTTTATTTATATATATTTTTTGTAGACGCTTTTTAGATTTTATACGTTAAAACATATAGTAACTAGAATGCGATGATTTATCATTGCTTTTATATGAAGTATAACAACACAACATTATCAATCTGCGGTGAACCAAGTGAACAGAAACGAGTGCCAAACAACAACCATTCTCGGCACTCTGATGGTATAGTGGTGGTTTTTTTTTCATTCTTAAATTTCAGTTTTTCATTTGAAGCTTTCGACCTTTTTCTTTTACCCGAAAACGCACATTTTTTATAAACTATTTCTGGATTAAGGCAATGGTTTTTTTCCTACAGTTGATAGGTTGATTATTGTAAAACCGATATAGGTAATATAATATCAACATTCAATAAACTTTCAAAGGGAAGGAAGTAATCATATATAGTTAGGTCACTCGCGTTATTGTATATAAATACGAGTAAATAACGACGAGAAAACGTATTATTACTTAATATATTATAGTGGTGTGTTATATTTTCATTGTTAATTTTCGGTTTTCCATTTGGAGCTTTGGAGCTTTTGTTTTTACCAAAAAATTAACATTTTTTTATAAGCCATTTCCGGATTAAGTCATTGGGTTTTTTCTTCTTTATTGATATTTGATATCGTATTGTTATTGTTATTGTAAAACCGATTTACGTAATATAATAACAACATTCAATAGGTAGGAGGGAAGTTATTATAGTTGGGCAACTATAAATCCCCGCTGTAAATGGCCACTCGCGTTACTGCCGTATATAAATACGTGTAAATTGCGACGAGCAAACGTTATATTTTATCTCTCGCGTACTCGAGTGGAGTTACAGGGGTTAAAGTGGCACAAAATGGCAAGGGAGTACTGTGATAAATATTTTATTTTTAGCGTTCCGTGTATTGTCTTCCCGTAAAAAAAAAATGCTCAATAAATGTTAAACATATAATATTTAATAAATTGCAAAGCTCATCAGGCCAATATTTTTTATCAATTTACCTACCGTCCGAAGAATGAGTTAAAGGGGAATATAATATTATTTTTACGCTAAATTAAATTTTTTTAGACATTTTTTTATCACTCCGGCACTGAAATATAATAAGTAGTGTCCATAAAGATACGATTTCTTCAAACTTTATTGGACCTCTTTTTTTCCGTTCAAAAAACAGGGAACGGGTGGGAGCTGTTTATCACAATACTAATACTTTATTGTACCTATATGATTTCAAAACAGCTAAATTGTATAGAAAATAGGAACTTTAAAATAAATGTCAGTTGTGCAGTGTAACCAATAAAATTATAACAAGTTAACGATAACATACCTAGGTATAATTATTTATATAAATAAACGATGAGGCAAATATTCTAACTTCTAACTGCCACACGATGTTATAAAATTAGGAAAACAACTTAAGAAACGCAGACTTATTAACACTTTCAATATTCCAATAAGATAACCTCTCTTTTTATTCACAGTTTAAAACAAAAGACCAGAGACTTTACATCATCTCTGTCACGAACACTGTAGCTCTCCCGTATACCTATTATCTTATATTCTTATTGTCTTAGAGATCTTAAAATGTCCAGCCAATTCTTATTCATATTTCTAGAAAGTATCGTGGGCTGTGTAATATAGTTTGGTGACTATTTCCTAGAATGTTCTTTCGCTCCTTATCTTTAGAAAATTTATAATATTATTTTGTTATCATTATTTTAATGGGAATAATATAATACTATTGTCAAGATATTATAATATTCTACTCCGGTATGTTTCGCTCAATATAATATTCTTCCTACGTTTCTAGGACTACTCAGAATCTTGGGTTTTCATTCCCTCGACTAATATTTGCACGCTTCATAATAATAATAATTATACATTTATGTACGTAAATGACATCGTTCAAAAAAAAAAAAAAATTAGATCTGGATGCACGTTTCCATCTTCCATTATTGAAGGACGGCGGAAGTTTATAGTCATGGACGAATTCGAGTTGATCACCACTCATTCAAGGTTCCAGTGTGCAGCCACCATCGTTCTCGTTTCACAATTTAATATTGTTGTAGCCCAAGCCGGCCCCGACTAGGCAGTCATAAAGTATCCGAGGATAATTGTTTCGGCTTGTCCATCAAAATTTGTTAGTTTATAGAAATCAAAAGCGTACCTATTTGATCACTCATATGTAACGCAAATGTAACTGTACACCGTTTTAGGTCAACTGTTATTAGAACTTCAATAATATTATTATTTATTACTGTCAACTCCCGTAGACATTGTGTCTATTGTGGATTACACAAAAACCGTATACTACTCCATATTATAACGTTATATTTATTTCTTATGCGGTCTTTATGCCGCGGATGGTTCATTACATCTCCTGTACGCTTGTTATACAACATGCTATGAGTGTTTCCTAGTTTCCTACACAGTTTTAGTTATAATAGTTTTTCTTTATGTATTACCATATCCCATCGATGCTGTGAGTGCTCTGATAACTGATAAGTGGACAGTTTTGTTTGTCTTGAGTAATTGCCAAGGTTTTTTTTTTTATCAGGCTCCCATTGCATATAAGAAATATTATACACTTTGTTGCCAAGTCTTAAAAAAAATGCTTACGTGACTGGATAATTATCAGATCATAAATATAGTTTCAAACAGGGCTGCATCATATTATTATGCTTGTAATCCTAAAGGCATATCGATGGCATTTTTAGGGTCTTGCTGAGAAGCTTTATTTAAAACAACAGTAAGAATTAGGCATATTATAAAATATGCTTATATGATCGTCGAGATTTTAGCCGTTGTATTGACTGTTAGTGATTTCCACGAGAAGATTTTAACCGCTAGATATACAAGACCGTTAAATATACATTAGGTATCATTAAGCACTGTTTGGAAAAACAAAGGAAGCGTTGATCTTTATTTAGTCCATTAATTTAACGTAATACATATTTATCAATGATTGGTATAACGGCAAAATAATAATAACAAGCAATGAACCCAATTTCTTACTAGTTTTTTCATTAGATTTTTAGCAATTATCATTAGTACAAATGTATAACAGTACCACTCGACTTCCATACGTCGATAGTAGACATAGGACTACATGACGAGAAGTGTTTAACAATAAATAATACGTAATAGTTTAAATAACGTTTTAATGCGTTTTAAATATATTTTACCGTCCCTTTATTCACAGACTGTAGCTATTTTAATTATTATAAAACTATAGAATGTACCTTCTTAGCTATTCCTATGAAATTTGAATATTTTTATTTAAGGGCGGCGGGGCAGTATTCCAAAAATATGTCTTACAGGAAAAACTCTTACGCCTTATAGTCGGATTTTGTTAATTTTTTTTCATTTAAAAGAAGAGAAAATTTTGCAGGTCGGTGCAAAGTCCGATTTTCAAAATTATAATTATAGAAGTTAAAATATGCATTTGAATAATTATAATATTGGTCCCTTTTTTAAACGTATTTGTCTACCACTGTTTAAAGTAAAATAAAATTTTGGCCTTTGATCCGACCTAAAAAATGTACTCTTCTTTTAAATAAAAAAAAAAACTAATGAAATACGATTACTCACAGGGCGTGAGAGTTTTTTCTGTGAAGTCATTTTTGTTGATATGATACACCTTATCAATGTTCCCTGCATGGTATCGAGCTGTAGATTAGTGAAAAAGTATTATAATTAAAGACCGGATTTATATTCTCTTAAAATACCTTAAATATGATGCTAATATTAATATTCTCGAAAAAACCTTAAAATATTCTCATTATATTCTCTCAAAAATTTAAAAAATATGCTAAAATATACAAAATATACAAAAAAAAGCAAAAATATGCAAAAATAATCAATAAACATCATTATATTTACTTTAATATGCATTTAAAATTTTTTTTTTTTTCAATTTTATATTAATAGTGAGTTAATTATTAGGTATTTAAAGTTTCGTATTCTAATGGAATATTATTGCACTTTAGTAAGAGTTGGAAATGATAAAATAAAAAATTGTAAATGTTCAAAAAAATTTTTTCTGGGTACCGTAATATTAAAATTAAAAATAAATACAAATTTTTTCTCACAATTTACGAAATATTCCAAAATATGCTAAATGAGTTAAATATTCTCTAACCCATAAAATATTCTCAAATATGCAAAAAAAAACTTTTTTCTATGCATTCAGAATTGAACAAATCATCCACATTTTTTACTCTCATAAGACTGCATAGACCCAGTTACGATATGTAAAAACATATAAATCCGGTCTTTAATTATAATTAAGGTAGTAACTAAAATATAAAATATTATTTTTTTAAATTTTATAGGATTTCTGGAAATTGGAAAAACCGGCACTGACACCCTTAACGAAAATAATAATTTATAGTTTATATTATCTATACGAGTCAAGCCGTATGCGTGTACATTTTCATTTTGTATATTTTTTTTTCTTTTTCGGCCTGGTAGTTTGCCTTGACGGAAACCACTAAATGCATTTTACAAAAACATGGCTCAATGGCGGTGTCCAGACATCCAAAACACCCCTCACCGACTATTAATAGTTGCACCACTGCAGGGTACTACATCATGATATTAAATAATATAGTCCTAGTTTATGGGATACGTACAAAGAAATATTGTTTCACAGTTTTCAACACGCGAGTACATAACGGTATACGAATGTTTAATAATAATCGTTCAAACAATCGTTCCTTTTTCGGCACATTTTTACGTAGCTATTATCATATTCCGTTGAAGCATACACAGGCAACAGTAATCAAGGGACGCAATAAATCAAAAACCACACATATTTTAGATCGTAGTACGATTGTGGGAAATTTCCTATACTTGCACTATAAAGTAATACTTCAGATTTACCTACAGTACGACGAAAAATGTATGATTCATGACTCACGGCATAAGGCACTGGTATTTATTATTTTACAAATTTTATGTTACGGTAAATGTGTCACATTTCCCGGTGTTTTTTTTTTTTAAATCTAACTTTAAAAAGCTACAATTAATAAACAATGTTTTCCATAAATTTAGTACATAATATTGACAGACATTGCATAATATATGCAATATATACATACATATTACATTCACAAAGTAATAGCGAGTGCAGAAGTTTAATATTAAGTAATATTGTTTACTTTTTCTCTTTGTATTTCATAATTTAATATACATATACAATGTATGTGTGTATGCATGTGTGCGCTGCATAGGTACCTATATTAAACTCTCGACATTATCTCGTCCATTATCGCCGTGTCATGATTATATATTTTCATCCATATAAAATGAATATGAATTATCAGCTTAACGAAATAGTTTTAGTAATGATCGGTAAATTGGTTTTAACTTTAAAGACTTCAAGATATTGTTATTGCTTTTGCAATTTAAAATAATATTTATCTTCTATAACATTTTAACAACCTTACGTTCGCTGTAACGCATGAGTTGTTGCCTGTTGGTATAATTTTTGTGCAGTGCAATCGCGTATAATGTAGGTAGTGTTCTTTAAAAGTTTCTGCAGTGTTTAAATCAAATTAAAACGAAAGAACAATATTTATTTTTCCATAAATAAATGTAAATATCAACAATTTTACTAAGACTTTTACGAATAAGTGTCAAATATAGAAAACAAATATTGTATAGCTTGCATAGGTACTCAAGCGGGACTGAAAATTTTTACAATATTATCTGGGCAACACTACAAAGCCCACATATTGCCCAATAGTATAAACTATTTGCCCGTAACATAATAATTATTATTAATCCAAAGTCTCGAAATAAATATTATTTTTCAATTGTTTTTAAATTAATTATAACTAAACACAAAACAAAACTGAAAATACTATTGAGCAACTGCTTCAAGGAAGAATATCAAAATATATAAACGAAATTAATAAACAATATTAGACCAGCGAATTATTTTTTTTTCTTCGCGTATAGGTAATCCAAATTACATCATATTACATATTTCGTAGGGTGTTCCGAAATCAATTTAAAATTTTAAAATCACAAAATATTAATAAATAATACTTTGAGTACCTAGTTCAACATTGTAATATTACATTCTGTTCTATTTTGCTCTGTGTGACTTTGTATAATATGCAGCTAAATTTGTGCATACTTCATAATATTGCATTTATAATATATTTCAAATATGTATTGAAGTACCAACGCATTTGATAAATATTTCAAATACTTTTAAGTACTTATTTGTCTGCGAAAGCTCTTTGGGAAAGGAATCTGTCTATGTAGGTCAGCTAAACGCTTAGGTAAGATTTTTCGTCAATAAATTTAAGTTATTTTTCAGCTGTAATACAAAAAAAATATAAATCACGGAGACTTAAAGTTTTTACAATTAGGTAGGTATTTTCTATACATACTCACTATGTGTAACTCAAAGTAACAACAATTTTTCACTTTTATAATATTATGGAACACCGGTATTGATTAATTAGTGTTGATATTCGGTATTTTTTGGAAAAATTTGATTGACCAACCATAGTATTATGTTAACGTTAATATAAGTACAAAATAATATAGAACATTAGAACCTGACATAAACTATCCATTGATCCTTCGGAGAGAATCGTTTTTTTTCTTATTCAATTATTTACTCAATGGTAATAATAAAGTCACTCAAAATCTTCCATACAGCAGAGCGATAGATTTTTTTTTTCAAATCGAGTGGGGAGGTAAAGTGAACAGAATTTTATTTTAACTGTGGTATTTATACCCTTAGAATTGAACATAAAAGTATACACGGGCTCTTCATTTAGGGTTTTTGTGTTTTTTAGTGTAATATCACAAATGACATAATAAGCTTTTCAAATAAATTACCTATATTCCAATACATTTCACTGGTCGTATTTCAAACGTTCCTACATATTTATCATGCGAAAAAAGTGTTTATACACTCACAAGACGTACTATGTAGGTATAGGTGCACAAACAATAATAATACGACACGTTGATACTTAAATATAACACTGCATATACAGGCACCTATATAGTGCATACTATATAATTATTATAGCTGTGCAAACAAAACATGATCGTACGTCAAACTATGGTTGGCGCAATCGCTATTGCGTCGGGCGGACTTATCTAAATATTATGCGTATAACACTACGGAGAGCAGGCTGGCCGTGCACATGATACGTATATTATGTGTTCAGAGGGTGTTATAGGGACGAGGGCATCTGCGGCTGATAACGCGCGACGAGGCACGCATAGTATTATGCTGTATGAGTACACTTGTCCATGGGCTCGCACGACCTGCCAAAATATCGTGCGGGCACGCCTATATTATATTATGCACGTGGACGCGTCCTACATAATTATTATTTTTTGTATCAAATAGCTATTATAATATTATGCGCGTACATAGACTGTACGGATCTTAACAGTTGCCCCAATTGTATATTATATATAACTAGCTGATCCCGCTGGCACTTCATTGCCCGTTAAATGTACCAATTCTACATGACTCAAACTTTGTTCAGTTCGTTATTTGATATTCGGTGTATGGTGTTCAACATTTATCTTAACTTTTCTGTTGCCCGGAATAAAAATTCTGATTCGTAGCAGTATATTATCAGGTAGGCAATCTACCTGTGGTAGATCGCGGACCCCACGCTGTTTGTACGTAAGTGTATGATTTAACTCTAAAGTATCAAAATTGTACCAAGTTAGTTATTTTAACTTAATTCCACCTACGGAGGATTAATATAATCAATTAATATAAAAGCCTAACGCAACCGTACTAAAATCCGATGAATAAAAAAAAAAACAAATTTAACACTTTTTAAAAATTAGCCTATCTTCTTCCCAGAGGTCTAATCTACACACAAACATTCATTTTTATCTATACTAATATATAAAATGACTAGCTGAATTACCCGGCTTCGCCCGTGTGTAGTTTTTGTTTTATCAAAATAAAATTCTTAAATCATCACAAATTGTTGTGTTTTAAAGAAGAAAAAAAATTTATTTTACTTAATGCTATAAAGTGCTAAAAAAAGTATTAGTTTCTGAATTATAAAGACAACAAAAATAATAATAATAATATTTACAAATGATACTAATGATTCTAATGATTCTATAATTATATATAACTTTTTATGAATATTTACAAATGATACGTAGTTGCTCAATTCTAATATGGCTTAAGTCAAAACCTCTTGGTATACCACATTTAGAGTTTTATTTTGTGGTGCATAAACGTACAAATGGTCAGGTCTTCTAACTCTAGAAAATGCCACATACAATTGTCCGTGTGAGAAACAGTTATTTTCCAAATCTACACCACAATAAGTTAAAGTCTGACCTTGAGCTTTGTTTATTGGCATTGCAAAACAGACTTTTATTGGAAACCGAACTCTTCTAAACGTAACTGGAAAATCGTTGGGGTATAATGGTATTTTCAGTAAAAATATTTTTTCTCCTTTGCACATCCGGTCAACATTTCAGCTTCGATTACATTTTTTGTAAGAGAGATGACACGAAGGCTAGTCCCATTACATAATCTAGGAGAATTCAAATTTCTCAATAATATTATTGGAACCCCCACCTTCAGTGATATTTTATGAGGAGACATACCAGATGGTGTTTGTGAATTTAAGAACTCTGTAGAAAAATGTACCGATTCTTCACTATCAACAACTGTATCGATAGAAAAGTAATCCATTTCTAGTGCTTGAAATCCACTAATTATTAGCGAGTTTATTGTGTCAGCTCTGTTATTTGTAGTTGTTAAAATAACGCGTTCGCATAACCATCCACTATTTAGAGTTTTCAAATTTTTAATATCTTGTTATACATTTTGAATGAGTTGTTCCAACGAATTTTTCGATACTGCTAGTTTTTTTACAATTATAATATACCCATCCTTATCATTTACAGTTCCACTACCAATATTTAAGAGTAAAGATCTCCTGTTAATTTGGTTCGCATATTTACAGTAAGAGACAATTTTTTTACTTTCAACCAAATCGTAGATGTTTTTAGGCTCGCATTTATTTGATCAGATCGTATTCCCCGTGGAACAACTGGTAATGTTTGTCTAAAATCTCCCGCAAATATTAATGTGATGCCTCCCATAGTTTTATCTGATGACCGAATATCCCGTAGTGTTCGATCCAAAGCCTCTACGCCCGATTTATGAGCCATTGTGCACTCGTCCCACACAATTAGTACACAATCGGTTAAAACTTTGGCTAATGGTGAATTTTTTTTTATATTACAAACTGGGGTATTGGTAATGTTTAAGTCTATTGGTAGTTTGAACATTGAATGTGCAGTCTTCCCACCGTGGATTAACGTTGATGCTATTCCCGATAATGCCACACCTATAGCAATTTTATCGGATGATCGGATTTTTGCTAACAACAAATTAATAATAAATGTTTTTCCAGTGCCCCAGGAGCATCCAAAAAGAAAATATTACCTGTTGACTCCTCAACACAATTAATGACATGATTAAACACATTATTTTGTTCTGCAGTCATCATAGTTTTGTTGTTATTAACATATTCCATTAAATCTGTGATGTTGTAGTTTGTTTGTTGTAAATATTCACGACTTATGGTTTGTATGTTATCTTTGTGAGGTTTTGGCAATCCAAAATCTGATAAAGATTTTCCTATGCACGATAAAACTTGGTCTTCTATAGAAATTAATGCCTCATTTTGAGCGTGGGCTGTGAAATCTAACTCTAATTCTGAATATTCATTTTGTAATTTATGTTTAAAATCATCTGATAAATCATTTTTATACTTATTCCAGAGGTTAAGTGGTTCAGATAATTGGCAAAAAGATATTAAAATAGCAAATAAATTTCGAATCTATGATACATTTTTTGTTAGAACGGCTTCAGACATAGTATCGTCCCAATGTTTATCATTTTCTAAAAGACCTAAAGCTAAACATGCCAACTGAAAAGTCAAATAATATTGCCCATTTACCGTTGTTAGTTGGTTAAATGAGGTTGGGCCAGGTACTGTGTGTAGTAATAGACGTAAATGAAAACATTCTGTGTTACTCGGATGCACAGTGTATACTCTTCCTATTGTCGTGTCTCTTATTATACCTTTATAACCATTAACAGGTGTACCACGTATTCTTCTGTTGAATTTTGAATTATTGTAAGTGTAATATTTTGGCACCTCGTGGTATAATAACGTTTTTGCAAAACTATCAGTTTTACAAAGTTCAAAAAATGCAGTAAGAGTAGTTGTTGGTGGTTTGCTTATCTTTTCAGTAACATTATTTGTTGTAAAATACACTCGCTGACCATTTTCCAGGTGAAAAGATAAATGGAAAACAGATGGATATCTCTCGTGTATAGGAAAAGATAAAATACGCCACACAGCTTCTGAAGAACTAATATATCTACCAGATTGATATGCAGTTATTTCATCTTTACTTTGATTTTCTACGGAAAATGTCGCCTGATCTGAACTTGTATTAATATATTTGCAAATATATTTAATAGCTTTAATGGAACTAGAATGTTCAATATTTATATGAGCATCGAATAATCTGAGAAGAACTGGATTATACGGTACTGCCCATTGATTCCCAGTATCAGTAGATACACCATTACAACTAATTTTCACACTGAATCCACCACTTTTAATACATCTTCTTCTGTAATTGGGATAACCATCTTCTCCAGTTATAGTTGTAGTGGTAAAATGTTTTGGAAATTTTTTGGTGCATTTTCCATTAGACATGCATTTGCTATTTACATTAAAGGTACCACATGGACCATGTATCATATTTTTTCTAACTATTTCGTGTAAAATTGGATCTTGTATTGGGTCAGGAATTTCAGCACATATAAGGGAATCTATATCGTCAGGTAGGATTTTATTTTCTAAATTAAAATGTGAACATGTGGCAAACCTCGATTTTGCCATTCTATTGAATGCATGAAGCATTTAGCACTACCAAATATTTTTGATTTAGTTATTAAATCCATTAATTTTTTAACTTTTAAATGAAAAACACGGGCAATTAAATCATGTCTGTCTTGTGGCCGCTGGTCATGATATAAGTTTTCCTTTATTTCAGACCAATTTGGATTGCATGTAAATGTTAAAAATATATCTGGTTTTCCATATAATCTTACATAGGCCATAGCATGCTGGGTCCTTTCATGCATATACCTTGGACCACCTGTAAATGAGTACGGCAACACAACTAATTGTCCTATATCTTTAGGATCAATGTCATTATTAATAGAGTCTTGTAAATGTATATAATTTTCTACGCGTAGTTTACATTGATTATAGCGAATATAATTTAAATGTTCTGTCTCAATTTTCACGTACATGTCTACCAAATACATGTTAGATAACTGCCGAAAATAATGTAAATAGTTGCTAATTTTTTCCGTATCATGATTTTATACGAATAAAAGCTAGATGCTGAAATTTTTTTTTTCTGCTTGATTTTTCATTGGATTAAATTTCGGAATAGCGATGTTGTGTCCGTCCTCACCATGACAGAACATGAGAGGATACTGTAGGGCATCATATGATCTATGTAATTCATTGGGGTCAAGGTTAGGAATATTTGTATGCCTAAATTCAGCTTCGGAATTGTTATCGCCTATAAAGTATATTTGTAAAAACTTTGGTTCACTTGAGTGCACGGGGAATAAACTACCTGCAGTATGGTATATTTGCCCTTGTATTTTAAAAGTTGGCATAAATTTATCATGTAAAATTTTTTTTTCCTCTAAAAGAGGTCATTTGAAATGCATAATTATATTTTCTTATTGCAGTCAGAAAAAATTTAGATTTTGTAATATTTTCACCAAAAATAAGACAACGTAACGGTTCTGGTGGATCTTCAATAGATTGTAATTTAATTTTACCGTTCGAACAGCACAGTCCTGGAGATTTCGCAGACCATTTTAAAGCATCACAAAAATTACACAATTTGTTCATGAGTCCAATTTTAACGTGTCTACTATTTTTGTAACCTACTATTGGCGAATAATTAAAAGCAGACTTCTCTTTATTGTTACATTCAATATTTTTTTTTTTACCTTGCATAGCAGTTCTGATATTTTTATTAATTATACTTTTACGCTTTTTACGCCCTATTGCAGTCTTTGTTTTTATTATTTTTATTTTTTTGTTTTTTTAAGGTAGATGGATCCTTGGGCCGCCGTGCCAAACCGTATTTCCCGGTATCTGTCGACTGCAGGTACATTACACTAGCACCACAACGTAAACTATTTTTTTCAAATTTGGTTTCATACTTTAGTAACATATTAGTAACCATTCGTAACCGAAAATTTGGAATTCGTAACCTAAACCAAGTACCAGGAAAACCATTTTTCCCAACCGGGTGCTGGCGTGACGTTACACCATTACCCGCACATTGAAATATCCTACTTAGGAAGTTCAAAACCAAACTAGGTTTTAGTAACCGATTAGTAACCATTCGTAACCCAATATTTGGAATTCGTAACCTAAACCAAGTACTAGGAAAACCATTTTTCCCAACCGGGTGCTGGGGTAACGTCAAACCAGCAGCCACACATTGAAATATCCTACTAGGAAGTTCAAAACCAAACTAGGTTTTAGTAACCGATTAGTAACCATTCGTAACCGAAAATTTGGAATTCGTTACCTAAATCAAGTACCGAGAAACCCGTTTCTCCCAACAAGGTGCTGATATTATAATCCTTAATATACTCTTTAAATATATAATTTTATCAAGTATATACGAGCATATAATTCCGCACACGTAATATAACGAAAACTTAAAGACAAAAATCTCAACAACGAATCAAATTGTTATTCCTTAAAATTTTATTTTCCTTCATTTATAAATAACAGTGAAATTTTAGATTCTGAGCGAAGTGATGAATGTATTGATTTTACAATGATGTGTGTTTTTTTTTGTGTGTCTGTCATTACCTTTTAAGACAGTAAAAGTGCTTGGATTTTCTTCAACAATAACTTTTCTGATGGGAAAGTGAATCTAGTTGGTACTTTGAGGGGTCAAAAGTAAAAATTTCCCAGTAGTTTTCAAAAGTGACATGAAAAACAAAAGAAAAATTAAGGAAAAACGGGAATTTTTGCGCAAAATCTCTTTTCGAAAAAATCGATTTTGGTTTTTGGTGTAACTCTAAAACAAATGACCGTAGGGACATGCAATTTTGACTGAATGTTTATAATTGCATTTCCTATACACCATAACATTTTCCAAATATTTTGACTTATTTTGAGCTGTTTACGGACATTGTAAATTTCCATTTTTTTAAATTTTAATTTCTATAAATATCAATAAAATTTTATCTGTAGAGTAAAAAAGCTTGAAAATTGAATAGAAGGCTCCTAGGTTATTGTTTCAAAAGCAGATGAAAAAAATTAAAAATCCTTAGTCACAGTTTTTATTTATAAGCATTTAAAATTCAAATCTTGACAAAATACGGAAAAATCACGAAAATTAGCAAATTATTTTGAATTGAGAATTCATAAAAATTTTTCTTTTAAATCTAAGATTTGAAAATGTAACACAAGATTATCCATAAGTTTGTCTACCTTTATCAAAAAAAAAAATTTCCACAAGAAAATAAAATTTAAATTTAAATTTTATGAGCATTTGAAATTCATATTTTTACAACATTTGATATTCACTCGACATCTCATGTAACGATTTTCTTATTTTGTTGTAATTAAGAAACGTATGACTGCAGATACTTGAAAATTTCACTGAATGTTTTTATTAGCATTTTCTATACACGATAAAATTTTGAAAATAATTTGTCTCTTTTTGAGCTGTTTACGGAAATTGTCAGTTTTCAATTTTTTTAGTTTTTTTTCTATAAATATCAATACAATTTTATTTGTTGGGTAAAAATACGTGAAAATTTAATATAAGGCTCCTGATATATCGTTCTAATAGCAGTTGAAAAATATTAAAAATACATAGGCACAATTTTTTTTATAAGCGTTTAAAGTTCAATTTTCGACAAAATGTATCAAATTTAAAGTTTAATAATTTTTTTGTAGTTAAAAATTTATAAAATGTTCAACTTTTAGAGCTAAGGATTGAAAATTGAAAACAAAGCTCCACGTAAATAGCTTCTATATAAATTACTTTATTCACAGTCATATCATCAAATATACTTGGTAATATCATAGGCTGACTGACCACTTTCCTTCAGAATTGTTTTTCTTATACAATGATATTATATCATTGAATTCAAATTTAACACCATCCATTACAGTGACAAACTTGTAACCTAATGTACAGTAGAGCGACATCCACTTATCCACCTTTTTTCTTTTGTATTCAATAAAAAAATTGATTTAAAATAAATGAAAAGTTTAAAAAAATATTTCATTTTAAAAAGGAAAAAAATTAATTAATAAATATTTTATAATTATTTATTTTTAAGTCCTTAACTATTTATATTTATATAAATACTATTTATTTATTTATGTGATAAAAATTATAACAAATAAAGATAAGATCTTTATTTTTTTTTAAACCATGGAAATTAAATTTCTTTTCAAATAGTTTATGTGTAGTGCCTTAGCGTAACGCACTTGATTAGTGCTGCAAACGAATATTTTATTTTAATGAAACAAGTTATTTGTTTTAGTAAAATACAAGTTTATGTGTGTTGAAAATATACTTAGTAATGTAGTTTGCTAATTATTTTTTGATTTTTCTATTTACTTTTTAATTTTTAACGATTTTCTTAAATGACATAATAGTTCTATTCACTTTTTGTACTGTCAACTAAAAATGTATCAAATAAATAACACAATTATCTATTTCGTATTAAAAACAAAATCATTCCTTGCTTTGCTTTAAATTGATATTTATAGATTTGTTAATATAGTTTTTGTTTTACTTAGATGAATTAGTTGTTATTTTTATAAGATTTTATACGATATAGTAATTGCTATAGGAAAACTTTTGTTCTAAAATCAAGTATTAACAAATCCATATAATAAATACCTTTATTTGTAAGTTATCTATATGAAATAAAAAATCATAATAAGTAGTGCTCTACACTGTGCCACTATTAAAATATAAATAACAATAAAAAATAAAGTTTGTACCTTCTGTTTAAGTAAAAAATAAATTAAGATTAAATTGTGAAAATTAGAACTAACTTAACTTGTTTCATTAAAATAAAATATTCTTTAGTAGCACTGGATTAGGGCGTTACGCTAAGGCACCGCCACATAAATTATTGGAAAAGAAATTTAATTTTCATGGTTTGAAAAAAAATAAAGATCTTATCTTTATTTATTATAATTTTTATCACATAAAAAAAATAAATAGTATTTATATAAATATAAATAGTTAAGGACTTAAAAATAAATAATTATAAAATATTAATTTATTTATTTATTTTCCTTTTTAAAATTAAATATTTTTTTAAACTTTTCATTTATTTTAAATAATTATTTTTTAAATCAATTTTTTTATTGAATACAAAATAAAAAAATAATTTATTAGATTAAAAACATCTTTATTTTATATAAACTACAATAATAAATTAAATAGGTATTCCTATGTTGATACCTAACAACATTTATTCATATATTTTTGTTTTATATTCAGTAGGCAAATTAAAATATAAAAATAAAAATATATATAAAAATATACTAATTTAAAATTATGAAAAAAATAAAGCTAAAAAATATTTTATATATTCATGTTAAAAAAAATATCCAAAATACTTTTGATCAAGGATATGCTTGTATATACTTGATAAAAATATATTCAAAGAGTATATTAAGGATTATAATATCAGCATCCTGTTGGGAAAAACAGTTTTCCTGGTACTTGGTTTAGGTTACGAATTCCAAATTTTCGGTTACGAATGGTTACTAATCGGTAACTAAAACCTAGTTTGGTTTTGAACTTCCTAAGTAGGATATTTCAATGTGCTGGTTTAACGTTACTCCAGCACCCGGTTGGGAAAAATGGTTTTCCTGGTACTTGGTTTAGGTAACGAATTCCAAATTTTTGGTTACGAATGGTTATTAATCGGTTACTAAAGTATGGAACCAAATTCGAAGAAAATAGTTTAGGTTGTGGTGCTAGTGTAACGAACCTGTCGACTGCTATTGTTATTGTTATATGAATATAGATATACAAATTACACGTACAAATTTATTTTTGCCAATTTCAACACTTTTAAACCAAAATTTTGAAAATCAGGCGACGTGGTGACACTCAGGCAGGTATTTGGAACAACCCTGTGAAAAAAAATTGAAAAAAAGTTAAATAGTGTCGTCACAAAATTGGTACATAAAAAAGGCCTGTTCTTTTATATATATAAGGATAAGGATAGCGTTTGTTTATATGTTCGGGATAAACTCCGTAACTACTAAACCGATTTCGATAATTCTTTCACCAATACAAAGCCACATTCTTTGTGAGTGTCAAAAAGGGAAGTGATCACCCCCGGTAGGTGCTCAAACAGAAATTTTGAGATTTATGATAGAAATTTTTGTTTTTTAATGGTTGCTATGTGTTATATATATAGACAAAAATAGTTGTATAGACGTTGTTGTTGTTTTTGGTTATGTCACCAGGTGTGCACTTAAGAGGCCATAACTTTTTGCACTTTTTGCACAGCGTACAAACTGCACAGAAACCATCTATATATCAGTCTTAATATGCCCTGAGATTTTTCTGGAAATCGGTTGGTGGATCTTGAGTTATAAAATGTATTCAAAATGTACACTTATTTTTATTTATATAGATTACAATTATATTACAATTATATTGATTTGCCGGACGTTTTCACCCACCCTCTGCAGTTATCTTCAATAACGCAGTCATTCGAAAACTGATTTTTGAAATTTTTAAATATATATAGGTACCTACGTTAAGACCATATTTTGAGATTTTTCATAATACTTAAGGAGTGTCCTGCGGTGATACAAACTTCTGTTTTTTCAAACGAGAATACCAATCATTTTTTGTTGTAAATGATTAAACGGTTAAGTTTTTTGAGAAAAAAGTAACTACTTATCTTTTCAAAAACATTATCAACCTAATAATTTACGGTGAAAAGGGGAGGAGTCTTTTTGAAAAACAGATTACAAACAAATTAAAACATTTTAAATAATTATGGTTATGAAATAGGTATATGATTATAACAATTATTATAAAAATCAAAATTTTAATGAAATCACATTAAAGGGATATATTTATATAAATTGTCCTGTATATTTATGTAACGGTTTCGATGTCTGTATAATAGAATAGGTATAATAGTAGCCAGCAATTGACTGTATAGATAGGTTATACACTTATACATATGCATAATTATATTATTATTTTATTGAAATACTTATATTATACAACTGTAAAATATCCGTGAACTGTTGTATGTCGCTGGTTTATAAGATAATATATTATTATAATTCAAGATGATATTTTCCTCAGTATACAATTAGTTCCTCGGTATAAGTTTAATGTGCTTTTGCAAATATTTTTTTTCGCGTACCTAATTAATAAAAGTACATCACAATTCATCAGTCTTTAATGACAACTATATTTTTACTAGGTATTTATATCGTTCTGATTGTTAAGTTCTTATTCAGCGTGTGTTAAATTCCTAAGAAGAAGTATTTTTCTAAAGAATTTAAATATATAGTACAAAATAAAATGTATGTCGAACCAACAGTTAATTAGTTAAATTCCAGCGCTACGATGATTAATATTTTATTTATAGGAGCAAATGAACATTTGAGGAAAATGCCACAAAAAAAGCACTAAAAAGTAAAATGTATAAAAATACGCAGAACAAATGTAAAATAAATATAAATATAAAATAATCAGTACTTGTCTATTTATAATATAACATATATATTGCCTAAAGCCCATTTTCCTGTACGTATAAGTCGTTTAAGCATTTAAAATTTTGACGAGTTAGGGTTATCCCAGGATAACTATGTTATCGTTCTACTCTGCTGGGTGTAACAAATAAAAATGATGCGAATAGGAATTATAAAAGTTTTGAAAATAAATAAAACACACGAATTTACGTCTTATCTACCGGTAAACGACTGTGTAGTGTTAAAATAATATCTTGTATACCTATTTGGGGTGTTCACCTATTGCACGTTGAAGTTTAGTGATTCGTTGTTATTTTATATAATTTTGGGTACACGTTAAACATATAAGGACGTTAGAGGATGTCACACTTTCATGTCTTGTCTCCGTATAATTCTAACGTACAACCAATAACCATTGAGTATAATAAATATTATAGTAAAATATACCTACTACCAGAGCTTGCATTTAAAAAAAAATTTCGTTTTATGTTATTTACAATTAAAAGGTTACACAAGTTTTGCGTTTATTGTTATTTAGAGCTAAAAGGTTACACAAATTTTGCGTTCATCGTTATTTAAAATAGTATTAATACCTATTAAATTTAAAAAGGTGGGTAAGTGGATGTCGCTCTGCTGTACAGTAGGTTACAAGTGGGTCACTGTAATGGATGGTGTAAAATTTGAATTCAATGATATAATATCATTGCATAAGAAAAACGATTCTGAGCGAAAGCGGTCAGTCAGCCTATGATATTACCAAGTATATTTGATGATATTATTGTGAATAAAGTAGTTTATATATTTACTTATTTACGTAGAACCTTGTTTTAAATTTTCAATCCTTAGCTACAAAAGTTGAACATTTTATACATTTTAACTACAAAATAATGATTACATTATAAATTTGATAAATGTTGTCAAAATTTGAATTTTAAATGCTTATAAAAAAAAATTGTGCCTATGTATTTTCAATATTTTTCAACTGCTATTGTAAAAATTAGAGATGGAGAATTTACGTAAAAAAAATATCGGTAAATTTACCGGTAAATTTTACGGTAAATTTACCAATAATGTTGTAAAAATGGTAAAATAGCTAAATCTTAGAGCCATTGTTATTTTTTACTATTAGACATTAGTAAATACTAAATACGATTCGTATTAGGTACTAATGTTGTATACCTACTTGTTAAATCTAGTTCTTTCTAATAATAACAATAATTAACAAAAAATTTAAAAAATGAATCTAAAATATCTATTGTTCTGTATTAGACATTAGTAATTAGTACATTTTATGAAATATGAATATTGAATTATTCATATTACCTTTATTTCTTTTTAAGTCAAAACATTTATATTTAGACTTAACTTTTGTATTAATAATAGTATATTATCAATATCACATTATCTGCATTCTTGGTATCTCCCTATAAAATCTTTCCTAATTACCGCTACTGATATTTAATGTTCTAATATATATTAGGGGTGGCAGAATATTGATTTTATAGTATATAACAAACTATATAAACAATAACAAGTATATAAATTATAAATATTACAAATGATAATATCACAGAAGTTCCTTTTTCGGTTTACCTACTTTGGTCCAAACTGTTTATTATATTAAAAAACAAAACAAATTATAATAATTATTTTAAAACTGGAAAGTGGAAATTGGTAAAAATATTTTTGTTGATACACTATAGACTATAGAGACTAGAAACTCGAAAATGTGTCTTAAAATAGAAATATCAAATAGTCATAACAACACAGGTCGACAGCTGATAACATGATAACGATTTACGATCGACCGTATACGGTATACCGAACAAAATATAGAAAATGTGATTAGTACCACGGTTTAAGATTTATCTTAAACCGTGATTAGTTCTTTATTCATTATTGTATTGTTATCATTTGATAAAAAATATATCTCTTTACAATTCAGACTAGGCGTTTTCGATTTCGTTTGATTAGATAGGTCACACAACATTTTTTTTTGGTAAAAAATAATTTACCGGTAAAAAAAATTGGTAAAATTTACGGTAAATTTTTTTACCGGTAAAAATTTACCTGGTAAATTTACTCCACTCACATCTCTAGTAAAAATATATCAGGAGCCTTGAATTAAATTTTCAAGCTTTTTACCCAACAAATAAAAGTTTATTGATATTTGTATAAAAAAAAAATAAAAAAATGGAAACTGAAAATGGAAACTGAAAATGTCCGTAAACAGCTCAAAATAAGTTAAAATATTTGGAAAATGTTATGGTGTACAGAAAATGCTAATATAAACATTCAGTCAAAGTACCAACTAGATTAACTTTCCTATCAGAAAAGTTACTGTTGAAGAGAATCCAAGCACTTTTACTGTCCTAATAGGTGATGACAGACACAAAAAAAAATAAAAAAAAAAATTTAAAAAAACACATCATTGTTAAATCAATACATTCATCGCTTCGCTCAGAATCTAAAATAATAACTAATGCGGGTAGTTGATGGCCCGGATACGGAATATAATATAACCATTTCTTAGATTGTTTCCATGAAATAAATGTTTCTACGAAACAAATACACCTTTTAAATAAATAGATTTTAAAATATTTCGATTTGCGTTATTTTTCGTTCAACGGTATTCTATAAATTACGTTTTGCGTTATTTTTCGTTTAATGATGTTCTATAAATTACGTTTTGCGTTATGTCTTGTTTAATGATATATAATATATTTTGTTAATCGTTAAGTTTTGTTTTGCGGTATTTAATTATATTTGATTATCGCTTTCCGTTATAATTACATTTACAAATTTCAATCGTTTTTTGTCAAATATAACCTTATAATCATAACGTTTGCAAGCCCAGAGGCTACTACATAATACAGTGAAGTCTCGGTAACACGAACCTTGATAACTACTCGAAATTCTCGATATCTCAAACAAATAAAATTCCCCTTCAAATGACAATAACACATTAAGATTTTGATAACTCGAAATTTATAGTAAGTCGAATTTGTCCCCCCGGTGAGCTTCGAGTTACCGAGGGTACACTGTATTATATATTATAATTTAACATACCCAATATAGTACAACCAGAACCACAACTATGGGGGCCCATGTGCAAGTCAAATGTCGGGACCCATTTCCTATAGAAATATATCTAACCTATTCTTATAAAAAAAGGTAAATATAGGTTTGCAGTTTCCTGACTCAATATTATATTATTTTTTATGTCACATTATTTTGTAGACAATAATAAATTTTAGTAAATAGTATACGACGACACTTGTATCCTAGCCACCGATTCTGATCCCTCAATAACAAGCTTCAAACTCCAACACCACCTCAACTTACTCAAAAACTGGTTCACACTATAGAAAATAAAAATAAATACAAACAAATCCAGCCACATTACTTTCTCCCTTCGCCCAAACAATTGTCCACCAGTCAAACTTTGTAACCAATTATTACCCCAAACCAACCAAGTTAAATACTTAGGACTCATTTTCGACAAAAGGTTAACTTGGAAAGACCACATATTCGACAAATGAAAGAAACTCAACATCTACTACGTCCTTTCTTACGATCAAATTTAAACCTTAAACTCAAAATCCTTATCTACAAAATGTTGATTTTTCCTCTATGGTATCATGGTATTCAAATTTGGGGCAGCGCCGCCCCAAGTAACATCCAAAAAATACAATCATTCCAATCCATCTGCCTTCGCACTATTACAAAATCCCCCTGATATGTAAGTAACAAAACCCTTCACTCTGACCTGAGAATAAATTACGTAAACCAAGTCACTAAAACTGCTTACCAAAAACTCCACAAAAAATTTAGCTCCCATAGTAACCCCAACATTAGTTATCTTGCTTCTCAACACATCCCTGACAACCCCCCACGAAGACTCAAACGAAAATGGGTTAGAGACCACCTCCATTAATTAATGAAATACCCAAGTAGGTAGCTCCATTGGGAGCCCTCCTACATCGTGCCATTTTTCATGTTATATAATCCTCTTCATCATTATTACTTGTTGTGCTTAATTGTATAGTTGTATATTTTCTTATTAAATAAAAAAAAAAAAAATAGTATAATAACAACAATACAAATTACAGTAGAACCTTGGTATTTTGAAGTCTCGAAGGAAAAAAAAATTCGACATATGTCCGAGTTACCGAAGTGATTTAGACATAGTAATTCACTAATTTATGGACTGAACAAAAATTCAATATACAGAAACTTCGAGATACCGGAGTTCGAGATTCTGAGGTTCCACTGTAATATTATGATAATACTCAATACTAATAATACAAATAATAATAATAATAAATATTGTATCGTTCAATATAATATTATTATGTAGGTAGTAAATTTGCGTTCAGCTGAATAAATTTTATGTTGTTAACTTTAGTATCACAAGCGAGTATATGGCAGTGGGAACCTAGACAATTTTTAAGGGGAGGGGGAGGGTGGATTTTGCTTGATAATATTTGTGAATCTGTTGATAATATACAACATAATTTACGGGTTAGCAATTTAAGTTAATACATTTTCCCGATTACTATACAATAGTGCCAATCCAAATATTAAGCGTTCTCGGTGGATCATTAAATATTGTCGTAAAAAATTGACGTGGATACACAGTATTAATATTTTTAGACCTTCGAAATTGATATAATAGGTCAATCCACTACAGCATTAAATCTATAACTACACAAAATCGGTTCTGCTGAACGAAGATTTGCCACGTCGTAAACGTTTGTGAGTTTATGACCACACGTAACGCCGCGGGTATGGCGTCCTCTCAATTCGCGATTTCGATTCAAACATTCAATACAATATCTAATTTTATTATTTATCACGACATGCAACCAAACGGCGATGATGATATATAAATATATTACGTCGTGTGCTCGTGTGGCTGTGTGGCTAATACCTTAGGTACCTATACCCTTATGGCTATATTGTAGTCGTAGGTACACGCGGAGTGAATGTCCGCTTGTTGTTTTTAAACTACCTACGCTTGCACGATGGTTCCGTGTCACTACACTATACAAATATATCATATTATTATTATTTAAACCAAGGAACTGATTTGATTTATATTTTTAAAATATTATTTACAATCTATGTCGTAATTCTTGCGAGAAGACAATTTGTTGACATTTTTGTGTGGTCGCACACGACATATCAACAATAATATATCATAATGAATATGATTGGTACGTACTTATATCCTGCTCTATCTGAACTCGAGCTGTTATACTACAACAATATTATTATAACTGCAGTTGTTTATGTTACTAAGATAATATATGGACAGCGCCGTTTCCTTTTCGGTCGGCGGTGAGTGATAGTATTTGGGATCTCTCGAGAGGTTATACATTTACAAATATTAGTAAATTGTTTTGGTAGTATATATAATAATATCTTGTCATGGAAAACGTTGGTATATTTTTGAAGTTTGTTTGGCGGTACATAATATCATTGTGATATTATTTGTGTAGTATTGTCAACAGTACATAATTTTAAACTTACCATATACGCACCTACGCATTAAATATTTGTTGAGCATTAACAGTTGTCGGTTAGGTACCTATGACGTTATAAACATATTCGAATCGAGTACAAAACACAACCGGCATAATATGGGGAAAAAAATATATATAATATCTACCTATTAACATGTAACATATATACCTTTCCGTTGTTGTCGTATCTGGCAAGACTAAATATACTTGACGTAGAACACACAATAATATTATATTATATTATAGGAACAGCATTCTACAATTTAAAATTGCAAGATTTCAAGTGACGTATAATAATAATAATAATATACAGTATTATATGTGTCGCAACAGCTGGTTGTTGTAGAATAGGAAAACGAACAACTGCACGTATATATTATAAATCTTACTCGCAGACTGGCGATTACGCGTGACCATAATCAAAAGTTCTGAAACGAGAAACCGGCCTGCGATTGTTATAAATTGTATATCTTCGGCTGTCGACATGTGCAAACTGCGAACATTAATTAAACATTAATAATAATATAATATTATTGTGACCAGTGTCTGACCGTCTGGCCGTCGTTTGCTATCCATTTTCCATCTATATACGCACACCAGATCGGTTCTTCGTGATTCATCACCTCATCGTGACATTTTAATATGATATGATTTGTATAAAATGTGTCACGAAAATATAATAATATTATTGTATATACATTATTATTATTATTATTATTATTATTATTATTTACGAGCAGAAAAACTTATTGTGATACATTAAGAAAACATGTTATCGAGCGCAAGGCCGGAACAAATTTTCGGTAAATGTATAAGTGTAGGTATAACAATACAAACATAATGTGGGTACAGTTATCATATTATTAGGGACATAATATGGTAAATTATTATAATTAATTTAGTTTCATACATTAAAATCATTAACTAAAAAAAAAGTTTAGGGGGGGGGGCATGAAATACGGCCTTGATCGAGCGTCTGATTTAAAAGATGAACCATGCATTACCATTTTTTTTGGTATGTTTAGAAAAAATATATCTTAAATATCAGACTACATAATCATATATATGAATGATCCATATACGATTAATCAATATTATTTCACTTGGGTAACTAGACAGTACTTCGGTACGTATTAGATATTTGTATTTTTGCTTTCCATTTTTAAATTATGAAAAGAGGTACCTCGGTACATGACCATAAAATATAATGAGTATAATATCATTCAAATTTAAAATTCTAAAACTATAATAAAACAAATCCAATGAACTTATCGTGTTTATTTAAGATTTTACTCATTATTAGTATAGACGATTTTAACTTTGACCATCTACGGAGTAGAATAACACACAAATAAACAAATTACCCTCTCGACTAAAAATTTGACAAAAGAGCATTGCAGATTGGAATGAAAAAATTGGTTTCCAGTTTATTGGTTAAGTAGACGGCGTTCAAAATTCAAATATATTATTATTTTTAAATCTGGAGTCCAAATAGTGTGGAGGTAGAGTTGGGAGTATAATTATCTTTTACGTCTGCGTGTCCATAAGTTCAACTACCAAGATAGATAGCAGTGGTTGTAATAACCAGATGGGTTGTATTATACATTACTTCAATTTTATAACATTTATCAGTGGAATAGGTCGAATACAATATTAGTGTGGTAGTGGTAATACATTTATTCGGTAAGTTGTAAAAAATAGGAACTATAGGAATGTATCAGCAGTACCGGATTATAAAGGAGGCAAAATAGACGTTATAATTGCTTTATAAGCAACAACAATAACAAATTTAATATTTTACAATAGGTATATTAAATATTTCATATTACATTTTTATAATACAATACAACTACTAGACCTTATATTTATATTAAAGTTTTTTATGCAGTTATTTTTCCTCTATTCACATTATATTATTATTTATTAATGATTATTATGATTCAGTATTTAATTATAATTGTTTGCACCAGCAAATACGCTTGCGGATTAACGAGTAGCTCCTCCATTCATAGTAGTTATTCTATTCTAAAAAATATAAGGAAAACTCAATATTATAATATATACATAGTACCTACCTTGTACTGTGTATAATATACTCAATGATAGTACTTATATGAACAATTTTTGAGTTCGTATAGTTATGATTTCAGACTTTGACTTTGAAATATGATTTGTTTGTCTACTGTGCATGTGTCGTAGTGAATAAGAGTTCTATAATACGCAATATTACTACTTAAAATAACGCTAGCAAATACACTCAACCCCACCCCCCCCACTGTAATATATCCAAACAAATGTCTGCTTCCTATGCGCCTAATTAGAATTCGTGTTACAAAAATGGCTGCTAGGTGTATATTTCATGTGAACCAGACGACAATTCGTTAATTAGTCTGCAATCATCTGCGGTGTCAACTTATCTGCTGAACGTTACAAAGAAAACATGTTGTTTAAATTACTTAGTGGGAAAAAAAGGCCATATGGGAAGATCCGTGCCCGTCGTCCGCCCGTACAAAATATACGCCACTACACAGATAAAGCGGTTACATAAAAATATTATTGCGTATAATCGTGACAAACTAAATAATGTTATAATGTACTTACTATGTTATTAGGTAATGATAATTATCATTTATTCATAATACAAAGTAAATTAAAAATTTTACAATTTACAACAAGTTTTTTTTATAAGAACCTACCGTGCATATACGGATAATCGCGTATCAAACAAAACAATCATAATATTATTGAGTATCTAGGGAGACAAGAAGAGAACATTTACAGGTAAGGACCAAAGCCTGATTTTCAAAATTATAATATTATAGTAGCTAAAATATGCATTTTAATAATGCACAATATTTGTTATTTTTCAAACGTATTTCTCTAGCAACACCCCGTATCAACCCCCCCCCCCCCCCCCCCCCCCGTAAATAGGCACAATTGGGCAGTAGATTAGTGGAAAAGTATTATAATTTAGGTAGCTCGTCAGTGCTTAAAATATAAAATATAATTTTCAAATTTCATAGAACTGCGGAAAATTGGAAAAACCGGCACCGACACCCTTAACGAAAATATTGATTTTGGACTGATCAATAAACATATGTATAGTCGTCATCTAGTTAAACAATTAAAGCTAAGTTAAGAAGTTCATTTTTATTTAACTTTATAACTTAACTACATTGGTCCATTGTAATAACTTGGCTTTCTTCAGTTAATTTGAAACATAATAGGTATAATATATTAAGTTAAAATTACGTATAATAATCTATAACACTATGGTTAACTTTTTAAAAATAATAAAATATTATTTTTTTTACGTTGTAGACAGTAATATTATAAAATAAAAGCAGAGAAATAAATATTTCTTGATTTTATAATTTATAGTAGACAAAAATGTACATTATAAGCCATTCCTGAAATGCGTCCAATCAGAAGAAATAAGTTGTAAGGTACTTAGATAACTATATATGATTGGTTTTTAAACAATCGTAAGTTATTCAAACAATTTGAAAGTTTTAAAATAACTGTTGTAATAATTATAAAACTTGACTTTTTTTTAACCAAGGTTAAGTCAATATTTTCTTCTTATATTCACTTTAAGCTTTTAGAGTTAAATATTATTATATTGCTTGAAACGTAGGTATATAACAAAACGAACGTTGAATATAATAATATTATCAAATTAATTGTTTTCTCATCTATAACCCTTTGCTCCTTTGCTCTCGAGTGTGCTGTATAACACACACACGATACCGGGCCAAGAGGTACCTATATAGTCGTTTAATGTTTAAACGAATTTTCCAGGCGTTCCCCTAACCTAACCTAGGGAGGATATAATAATATAATACATTGTTATATTATTATGTATTATTATATTGTGTCAAGCACATGGCCTGCTCCACCAGGAAGTCACGCGCCGCCGCCACCACCACCACCACCACCGCTGCTGCTGCTGCTGCTGTGAAACGATATAACAGCAGTGTACACACATTATACGTATAACGTATGTAACAGCTATTACAAGATATTACATTAATAATAATATTATATTATACAGTATGTTGTCTAATTGGAAAGTCAACAGCATATACCGGTAATAATATAGTGTAACGTGTTTCGGGTGAAATATAGGCATACCTCATAAAATATTATAGGTAGCCCGCCTATTTGAATACGGCGCGCTGTATCATCGTATTATATTCCATTATGGATATTTATATTATATTATATTATGTGTGTGTGTGCGTGTGTGTGTGTGTATAATATATCGTAGTATTATTATTATATTTATAATATAATATGTTTACATTGACGCAATATAATAACATATATAGTTAGGCACTCGCGGAGAGTTGGGTATAAAAAAAATATGAATTTTCGTATATCAATAAACTATTACATATTATATTATATTTTTATAATATCATACTCACGGACTGACTTTCCAATTAGATTACTACATATTGTATAATAATAATATCGTTATTATTATTATTATTATTATCATATTTTTCAACCATCCCATCCGACTGTTTAGCGACATTTTTAAAACACCCGCGACAAGTAAACAGCTGCAGCTGGTTTTCGTCTCGTTCGTAATAATAGTATTAAGCCGCCGCGCCGCCGCCGCCGCCGCCGCTGTCACGATAATAATTATATTATGATGATTATTAAACATAATATTTTTATTAAATATGTACTTATCTGTTATTTTATTAATGGACGGTGTGAAACCCCGAAAAAGCGTAGCGATTCGTTCCCGTGATTTTTTTAAAAATAAAAAGCAAAAACAATACAATATTATAATTTTTTTTACGCGAATCACTGTATAACCGGTCTATTGCTATGTTTGTCAAAAAAAATGTACTACCTATAACTAGAAAACAATTATATAATATATGACACTACCTATACCTTTGAGAGGAAAAAACTTTTTTTTCTAACGTTGACTTTTGATGCTTTTTCAAAGCTTTTTGGGTTACCCGCAAAGGGTCTTTGTCCACTATCGTACTGAGGTCCGCATTCATACAAACTTTAACATGCATAATATATTATTAATGTTTCTTATTTGTTCGATTTTCAATATTTGATATTTGTCGCAGGACATCAAAATATTTACTCTTGCAAATGTATTAAATATTTAAAATAATCAATCGCTTTTAGAATTCCTAGGAGAATCGTGCCTTATTCCGATTCACTTATATTAGTTATATTAAACTAACATTGATCTCTAAATAAACAAGTAAAAATTCATCAACGGTGATCACTTCTAACGATTTTTTGTTACACAATTCGGTGTTTATTGTCGATCAACATTTCCTGTAAGTTACATATGAAAAAGCTTTAATTAAAAATAAAGCAATTCAAATGAGATTTATTTAATTATTATTAAATACAATTTTCTGCTCCGAAAAAATACCATCAATAGAAATTAGAAGTGTCATTATTTGTTGTAGTAACCCGATGAAAATTATTAATCAAAATCGAGTTTTGTCAGTTTGTGCCTTTTTTTAAAATAAGGAATCGATTGCAAAAGACCGGAAGTTTCAACGCTTATGTACTATGATTATGGGTGGACAGATGGATCGAAAGGACGGAAAAAGGGCTAAATGAGGATTTTTTTATAAAAAAATTGTTAAAAACAAGCTGTATTGATTTGATTTTAAAGGGAGATATAAATTATATTTATTTAGGTTAGAGCAATAAATAAATACGCACACACACACACACTGATATTATTTTTATATATCTTATTAAAACTCGACGGGATATAAAATCAAATACGTTTCATCAGCTTTGATTATACGTAAATAATAAAAATAAAAAAAATACATAATATTATTATTCATTCAACCCGTATTTGTTTGACTAATTTTTAAATTGCACAGTATCCCTACCTATATCTATGACGTATTAAAATTATATAACGATACATGTTGTGACTCGTGTAGTGTATAGATTCGATTGAAATCAAAACTAATTTTACTTGAAAAAAACTATATACGCAACTCCATTTCCGAAATTAATATAATTTTGTTATTTGTTCGGCGAAAAGTGTTTTAAAATAGAGTTACCCAAAGGTCATATTATTAATAATATTTTCATTGAATCAGTAAGTTATAGGTACGTAGTAATAAATAATAACATTACAATTAATGTACTGTACTAAATTGATAACAGTAGTAAAAAATTATTGTCTCTGGATACTGTAGACTATTGTTTTGAGGAAAAGAGTCATGAAACCTATAAATTAGTTTGACAAAATGGATTTATAATGAACTCACAATTATTAGAAAATATAAAATAGGTTGGTAATATTATTTGAGCATTCAAGTACAAAAACACATTCTTATTGTTTAAATTAATAAATACATTTTAAATTCTCAGCGTAAGCGATGAATAAATACATTTTATATGAAGAGTGTTTATTTTGTGTTTGGGAAACACTTTTACTAAAAGAAAAAATACTCAATAATCATCAACTTTGATGTTATGTTTCTGGGAGAAAATTGGTTCTATTTTGGTACTTTTGGGAAGTAAAAATTGAAAATTCTCAGTACTTTTTTTAAAATAATCAGGAAAGAAACACATTAATAAAATATATTAAAAAAACTTAAAAATTAAATAGAAGGTTTTTCATAAGTTTTTACTACCTATTTACAAATATTAAAAATAAATAGCAACATTTTTTTTATAATCGCATTGAAATTTAAAATAATTTTTTTTACTAAAAATGTATACATTTTTAAATTTTTATATCTAATATTTGAAATTGTAATACCAGCTAAATTAAGTAGTTCATTCCACAACCAAAAAAAATTACTGTTCGTTTTAGGACAATAGGTTTTTACTTTTTTCTATCTATTGTTACAAATAGCAATATTAATATAACATAAAATATGATCCTAGGCTGACACATATTGTCTCCGAAGAATTGTTTTTCGCAGACAATGATTTATCATTGAATTCAAATTTAACATATCTATTACCAGACCTATTATTATAGGTCATTTTATTTCGACACCTACAGGACAGAAGAGTGGTATTCACACTTATCCTCCTTTTTATTTATAATTTCTACATAAAATCTTAAGTTTGTAAATAAACTAATAACAATATTTAAGTCCATTGTTGGATTGTTGCTCCTCCCATGATATTATCGTCACTGAGAAATTCTTTAAATTGCCACGATGGATTATTAATATTTTTTATCTGGCTTTGAAACAGTATATAAGGATCGTTGTATTAAATTGTCAAACTTTTTTACCAAACAAATTACATTATATTGACATTCATAGAAAAAAAACTAAAAAAAACTGAAACTGATAATGTCCGTAAATAGTTCAAATCAAACCACAATATTTTGAAAATTGTACTGTGTAAAAAATGCTAATATAAACATTAAACAACTAGGGAAAATGTCATTTACATTAATTTGTTTTAGAGTTATATCAAAAACAAAAAAAAAATCGATTTTGTCAAAAATTTTTATTTTGTTTTTCACATTGCTTTTTAAAACTATTTGGAATTTTTTACCTTTGATTCCCCTAAGTACCAACTAGATTCACTTTCTTACCAGAAAATATTGGGCTGTTTAATAAAATCTAAGCATTTTTACTGGCCTAAAAGGTGATGACAGTCACACAAAAAAAAAACACATTGTAAGATTAATACATTCATCGCTCCGCTCAGAATCTATAAAAAGTTGGATTTAAAGCTTTGGTAAAGATTTCTAATATTGTGACATCGGTATTTTTTCATTCCTATTTTTATACATTAATATTAGTGAAAAACAATTTTATTACATGACCACAATTATAATATAGGCTCTTTTGGGTACCTAATCTTTGATTATCCGACTGCCGAAAATAATTAAGGATAAATTATTACAAGTAAGTCTATATCCCAGACAGCATTTTGTAATGATGATATTATAATAATGTTATAATAACGTTATACTAATATTATTCGTTATTATAATGTTATAATAATATTATTAAACAAAAAATTGCTTTCTGGGATTATGTTAATACTTAATGCTTAATGTGTACTAGTTTTACTTGTTAATAATATGAAAGTTTCAATGATCTCATAATATTATATTACATTTTTCGATTTCTGAAAATTGCGGACTAGTACTTACAGTTGCCGACATTCATAAAATCGACCCCAAGTGCTCTGAGTGATTTATGTCATGCCTGCTGAAAATGCTGGAATTTTTTTGCCATCTGGGGTGTTAGGGGGGTATACTATTGCCCTGAGTGATAAATAGTTTAGTTATAGGAGTGGCAGTATTTCGTTGCTCTCTGAAACCAACAACCATCACCCATAAAAGTAATTACTAATTCGTCGTCAACAAAGAGCGCGAAGAAGTTTTCTAATATCGAAATATTGTTGGTACAAATCAAGACTATTTTAATAATAAAATATAATTTCATTTTTTGATCACAATGTTTTGAAAAATATTATTGATGTGGTCACAGGTATTTAAAAATATTTTATATATTCTGTTTATAGTTAAATATAAAAAATGTACCTATGAAAAGTATAGTTCAAAAATCGAAATTATCTATTTAAATTAATGAACCTAATTTATTACTACCTACCTACTGAGTCGAGTATGGGAGTTGCTAAAAAAAAAAAACTAAGTGATGCAGTCTCTAAAAAATTTGCAATAGAAATAATGCACTTGATATTTTTTGAAATTCCTATAAATTAGAAAATTATTTTATGATGAAGATACCGGAAAATTTGAATGTTTTAGTATTTGCTGTAAGTTCTAGCAAATGATTATTGTATCTGGCAAATATTGCCATTGATTCGTTTTTTTTTTTTAAGAAAGCGGAGGGAGTCTCTAGTTGCGGCATCAAACATTCAACCATAGGTACTGAGTAAAAACTCTAAATACGTCTCTGCGATCGTAGGACTTGAGTTCAAAAATCGAACATATTTTTCGGGTGAAAACTGCATCATAATAATATATAATATGGTGCACTGCCGTTTGTGTTTTTGTATAAAACATAATTGGAAAAAAGTAATTTGCGTTGGCGAAATGAATCGAACCGAAATATATTATTATACTCACTCGTACTGCACGATAATATGATGACGTCTGATGGCGTTTTATTAGTTTTATTTTGTATTTTTTTTTTGTGATGTTCGTCCCATGGGAAATTCTTCGTTTTGACGATAGCTCTCGCGTATACTGAAAGTTGTCAAAGCTCGGACACGGGGAAAAAAAATAACACGAAATTTTGTCAAAATAAAAAGCAAATATCGCTCCGTCGAATCTAATAATAATAATAATAATAATAATAATATATTGAAGTACCTATCACTAAACCCACACCGCCGGCCATTTCCATCGCGGACGCGTGAAACAAAAAAAATAAAAAATAGCATATAACGATGATAATATTATTACTATTACAGTCAGCTGTATAATATTTATGTGTGCACACTGTGCGCACAGACGGACGAAGAGCATACAATCATATTATACGGGGCGGGTGCGTAGTATCGTTTAACCGAAAATATTGTAATAAAAAAAATTTTGTTTATTTTTGAGATACCGACCATCATTTGCCCGTCATATATACCACCAGAGGTCTGAGTAGTGTTATAATAATAATATGTATTCCGTTTTATTCGGCTTTCTTTTATTTGCCTACTGGGAAAACATTAAATCAATGGTTAAGTGTTTTTGTGTTCATTAATATTGTTCAACGTCGTCTTTCAATTAAGCAAACGTCAATGGCGATGGCGTAGCCGGAAAACATTTCAGGTGGCTTTTTAATTTTAAATCCTTTCAACCACACAGGTTACATACACTATATTATACTACTATAATGACTCCACGCACTTGAATTTTAATTAGTCAATTTTATATGAATCTGTATATTATCATATACCTATTTTAAAGTAAGATGTCCCAACTGACTAATCAATGTACGGCTAAAACTATGATAGCTATAGAAATTTGAAATTTACACTGTACTTTTGTACCTCCATTTAGAGATGCACTGAGAAAGTATTTTCCAAAATTTAAATTTTAAAGGAGTTTTGAACAGGGATTTTATTGGCTCATGAAAATTGTATAATTTCTTGTTTGTAAATGGCTGCCATTGGTATATGTTACCAGAAAATAAAATAGTCATTATAATTTCATATAATTTTAAACCTATATTTTATATTAGGTAAAAACCACCCAAATAATTATGTCAAAAATATATGTGTAATTTGCATTAATTAACGGAGTTCATGACAGGATAGATCCACTCGCATTATTTGATTTGCTACGGGTAATACTGTGCAGGCTTAGTATAAATATAAAATCTTTTATTTTTCATCAGTACAGTAAATTTACCTTTAGTCATACCCCCCCCCCCCCCCTTAAAAACAAATTGAACAACTTGAATGTATAATATTTTACTATAGTAATAATATTTTATCAACGGAATAAAATTCAAATTTACAACAATATCTTAACAATATCTATATACTTGTTAGAAATTATAAAAATTTGATAATTTATTTAACAACAATTTTGACTTAATTAAACTAAATAGTTAGGTAATAATCTAAAAATAGTAATTTAAAGAACTAAAAGTCATATTGAACAGGTCTAAGTCATTGAAAAAATTAATAGCAGGATAGTATGACATGTAGTTAGTTTTAATAATTGATAAATAAAAAGGATGTTTATTTCTTGAATTATTTACATTTACTTTAAAGTTAATACGTTCTAAAATTTCTGGGCAATCAATAAAATTATATAGTAGTCTAAAAATAAATTTTAACATTTAACATTTTAAATCTACTGTTTAAGGGAGTAATATTAAAAAAAAATACTAATATAAATATACCCTGAATGAGGACGTCTTTCAAAATGACATTTAAAAGATAAATATCTCAAAAAATTATTTTGTATACTAGATAGACTTTGGTTTTTGACAAATACTATCTGAGTGCCAAATTAAAGAGGCATAGTCATTTAGTCGTCATGTCGTCGTACTAGGGAATAATGTAATATTTTTAAAGCTTGAAATCGCTACACATATGTTTTAATAATCCTAGCTTCATTAAAGTTTTATTACGAATAAAATCCACATAGTTCATTATCCAAAAGATAATTTTGTGTCAAATGAAACTCCATGGTCTTTAATAATATATGTACGTGTTAGATTTGTATTATGTAAAGCATAATTAAAAAAGATATAGTATTTTTTTTTTAAAAAGTACGATATAACGGAGCATTTATTAATATTTAAGGACATTCCATTATTGATGCACCATTTATATAAATTATCTAAGTCGGCTTGAAGTTCCAATGAATCATCAATATCCTTAATTTTTTTAAATATTTTAGTGTCGTCAGCAAATAATAGACATTTTGAGCAATTTAGAACTTTATTAATATCGTTAATAAAAAATGAAAAAAGTAATCTCTTTGGGGAACACTTGATAATACATTTATTGAGTTAGATATAAAATTTTCGTATTTAACAACTTGGATACGATTTGTTAGAAATTAGTTAAACTAAGAAAGTAAAGAATCTCTTAACCCATATAATTTTAGTTTGTAAATTAATAATGAATGGTTAACAACCTTATCGAATGCCTTTTCAAAGTCTGTATAAATTACGTCTATTTGAGCTTTATTTACAAATGAATCTAAAATTGATTGTTTAAATATACATAAATTAGTAATTGTTGAACGCTTAGGACAAAAGCCTTGCATGGTATATGGATATATATATATATACAGCATAACCAATCATATTAGGAAATGTATTAAACGCGAACAATTTTAAATTGTTTTTCACCCGAAAACTGTTTGCTTGAGTTGCAGGCATAAAAACTAATTTCTACCTAATATAAGTGCAAATAAATTGGTTGTCCGCTTTAATATATTCAATATGATTTCCTACCGTTTGGGCTGTAATGTTATATCAACGGGACATGAAAGTTTTTGGTTTTACTAACTGCGATGTTTTTTATTTTTCAACATTATAGAAGTGTTCCAAAAGTTTCATATTATAATCAAGCTATGTAGATAAGAAATTCGAACAGAGAATACAAATGGTATTTTAGACAGATCCTTTTTTCAAAAGAAGCTTCTGTAAAATTGTCAGCAAAGTATCCGTAAAATTGATTAAATCAACAACTTTAAATTGTAAAACATTTTTTTTTTGTAGTTTTAAGAGCTAAGTATGACCTACCCATAAAACGTGAATGGTGAATGTGACATCGCATCGTGTTAATTGAAAAATTGTCAATAGAAATCGATGCAATTATTAATTATTTAATATTTGCAGAAGTCTAAATTACACCTCCCGCTGGTATATAGGTACCCATTATTCATTGTTCTCGGTAGCAATTGTAATAATTTCAGACTCAAAATGTTAATTATTGAGGGAATATCATCATACCGTATATATTATATTATTTAAACACTGAGAATATTTGATAACCGACGCACGCTATGGCCGCGATCACTTTCCCAATAAACCTAATTATATTCGTATCACCTGATACTGATCACACTAATAATTAGGTAATATAATATAATATACTGTGCACAAATTTCGCACTAACTAGGTACTAATACGAAAAATACTAGAATCACTGATTTATATTGAATTCCTAATAATTCTTCTAGATTTGTGTCATGCTCGCGACGAGTGAACCCTTCAAATCTTGAAAAACAATAATTTTTCAATTATAGTTATTATTGATGAACTATATTTTAATTCCTAAACTTATTTATGTTATCAACAATAAACAATTCAATTATATCACAGGTATATCATTATTGCAAGTAGACCAGTGGACACTTTCCGTACCTATATAATTATATAAATACTGTTAATAAATATAAATTCTTATTGCCTATTTACAATGAGTTCCATTTTAATGCCTCCCCCCCACTTTCAAATTTGAACTTCTAACCACGCCAAACGTTTGTGCAGAAATGTGCACCAAGTCCCATCGTTTACGTACAAAAACTAAAAGCTCTATCCCAAAAACAAAATGTGGGAGCCATTAACACAGTAGTCTCCCCCACATTGAAAATTTCGATTTTTGAATGTGCCAAACATTTGTGCATCGTTTGTGCAGAAATGTGTAGAATTGTGCACCAGGTCCCGACGTTTGTTTACAAAAATTACCAGCGCTATCCCAAAAACAAAAGGGGGGGGGGGGCATTGAAATGGAACTTGTAGAATGTCGATAGGTATGTATCTCGAATTTTTCGTAGGTCAAACTCAATTGAAATCCCATTGAAACAACAATGACAAAATATTACAATGAAACACGTCATCTCGAACGTTTTTGATATCTTCAACTTTTTTTTGTTCTCCTAGAGTTCGGGAACAACGAGAGTTTACTGTAATTATATAATACTGCTGGACTTTCAAATACTAATATTGTGCTTGGTATATTATACAGAAATACTCTGTATAACTTAACACTTACGAAATTGCCATTTTGAAACTACCAGGGCGTTTACTAAGGTTCGTCAGTAGCCACTGTTGGCGTATACTCGCGCAGCTGTCGGCAGCTGGAGTTGGTAAGTCTGGCGAGGGTGTAGGGGTGTTGGTTGTTGTGGTATGGGGGCGGTAGGGGGTGTTGACAAGCTGGGAATCCCGCGGGGACCCAACGAAGTCCACTGCGGGTGGCGGCGTGCGCTAACACCCCGTCAACAGTGTAATGTTTGTTTAGCACATTACTACGCGTAACGACGCCTACACGAATAAAAAACATGTAATACATGACAACAATATTGATAATCGTCCGATGATAATAATAAAAAAAAATAATAATAATAATTCACTAAACGAACACCGCTTATTGTTATTATAATATTATACGAATAACGTTTTCTCGGAGTAGGAATATCACAATAAAAATTAATAATTTCATTCAAAATGCGTGACGCGAAATTCGCATTATTTAATTTTAAACCTGAGCGCGTTCCGAAAAGTGCAAGTCACATACGATTGCGATCCTACGTGGCTGCTATATTTATGGTTTTTTGAGGCCTGAGGTGGATCCATGTCATTAGCGGTAAATTGATAGCGTGACAAGTGATTGAGGTCAATAGATAGTGTGACAAGTGATAGTGTAAGACCATCGTCGATAGGATATACAATCGGTTTTTATTTAAGATTACGTTATACCGAAATTTGTTGTCTTTGTCCGACAAGTGCGTAACATAACAAATTTTACGCTAAGCAGATCACGTTTAGCTCCGTTAGTTTACAAATTAGAGTGAGCTGATCTCTTATACAATTTAAAGGCAAGATTATTATCTAGGAAATATCGTTGTAGGTTTTTTATTATATTTTAATTTTAAAGCGAGCAATGAGTGTTTTAAAATGTACAAACAGTTTACAATTTTAAAATACTCACAGCTCGTTTATAAATTAAAATATAGGTAATACAAATCCTATGAAATTACTTGGATTTTAATCTTACCTTTCAATTTTATAAGAAATAGATTCCCTCTAGTTTTTAAACTAACGTAGCTAAAACGTGATCTGCTAAGCGTACATTTTGCCACGTTACGCACTTTTAAGACGGAGATAACTAAATGTTGGTGTAACGTCTTCTTAATTTTAATTGTTAATATTGTGTACGGTGTAGGTGGTATACAAATAAAATATTTAGATTTATGAAAAAATTAACCTATTGAGTAGTCAATAATTCAAATAATATTATAAAAAAATCAAATTTGATAAGTATAGGTAGGCATACAAATCATTTTTTAAATCAATCACTATTAAATCTACAGGTGAAAATGATGTTGATAAATGACATTGACGAAGAAGAAGTTAATATAAATAAGAAATAAATAAGAAATATTTATATAATTTAATAAAAATAAAATAAAACCAATTTGAAAGTATCGAATGTTCTTTCAATAGTCGTAAACTATCAATAATCGTCGTGAAATCTATTTACTATACTATCTTTTGATGGTAAGTCTTGTTGTAGTTATTATACCATTGCCGGATTGACCTTATTGTCTATTAATTGGGACATTAATACCACACTACTACGTTAACAGGATCAATTTATTTAAAATTGGACATTGTCGCTGGTCGGATTAGAAACTTTCAATTAGGTCATTTTAGGCTGAGCCGGATTAATGTTATTTGGGCCATAACTCATATGCACATTCTCACTACCTAATCATTAACAGGGCTGCAGGCTAAATATATTCACTTTTAAAAATATAATTACATGTTTTTTATGTCCTATAGATATAATTGTCGTGGTTCAAACAATTTATTGTATGTAATACAATATATGTAAAGTTAAAATGTAGAAAAACAATTAATTCAAATTTGAATAAATTCAACCCATTAAAAAAAATAAATATTTATTACCTACATTACTTTTTACGTTTATGTAATTTAGTTTATTCATTTTATTTGCCATTTTTCTTGTTTGTTGATATTAGTATAAAATATTTGAGACATTATCCATTAATGCAAGAACAATTATACATAACAGTAAAAATAATTTTTGATTTTAAAATCGTATTTTTAATTTTATGGGCTGAATTTTTCTCGGCCGTAGAATTTCCTAATTTACCTTCCTTGAATTATTTTTATTAAAGTTTCACCATGAGCGAGCAAATGGTGGTGACGGAAGGTCAGTCGACTGTACTTGCAGTTGAATTTATTGAAGCTTAACGTGTGCAAAAATGTATTTTCAAAATGACCCTCGTAAAATTTTTGGTCACCTGAATTTTTACATATAACGTTGTGCTATTGTCCGAAAGTTGGTCTAACCGTGACCTTAGAAATTGCATTGTCATATCACACACGGTTTGTTTGTCACCTTGCAATTTTACCGTGGTACTCCGATATGATTTCCTACTTTTTATAACCGACAAAAAATATCAAAACTTAACTTTCGTATGGACAAAAAAATTTGTCTGCTGACCGAATATCGAGTATCGACGGGACGCCAATAATATTCTCTATATGATTTTTGTTCAACTAGTCTATACCACATGTGTTCGCTTTGCAAATCAGTCAAATAAAACCGGTTTAACGCAAACTTTTCTTACGTCCTGATCGCTGTTTGTTATCCAAATACCATAGCTGTTGTATAGTATCTTTAACGTATTAAAATAGCTATTCATTATTATTTCCTTAAAAAATCACTCATTAGCCTTTATTTTATTATTGTCATCGTTATTTGTCTCGTATTGCTTTTTTAACAACTTACAGCTTTGACAAATTGCCGATTGTTGTGATCCACCGAAAAAGACGTCACGAAATTGTACGCTGTCACATTTAACGCGACCAAATAGATCATCGACAGTTAAAACTTAAAATCATGTAATTCTTACGGTCCAAAATATAATATTTGAATATTGAGGCTTTAAAGCTCTTAAAATTGTATAGATTTTATTCAATAAGTAACAAATGTATTATATTTGTTTATAAAATTGTTCGTTTTCAACAAAATATGTATCGGAGGTGAATAATTTAATAATCAACAATAATACTGATCGCCGAAACTAGCTGGTGTGGGCAAAGATGTGCGGCGTAGCGTTAAATTTAAAGACCTTGTGCAAATTAAGCAAATTAATTGGATTTCGAAAAACGATTTAAAATATCGCTTTTTTTTTTAAAGAATTACAATATTTTTAAGATTGCTTGTTGTTAACTTTACTTATTTTTTGTTAAAATAAACATTAAATAGGGTTTAATTCAACCTTCAATAGGATTTTCCTCTTAACTATTTTTAGTAGTAGAAACACGTAATCTAGTATGTTATCAGAACAACATTCAACAATTAAAAGAAACAATAAAAATAATATTAATTTAAAACAAAATTTGGTGCTGTTTTCTCCAATAAGAGTTTAAATTCAAATTATAGCGTGAACAATCTTAACACTATCAGTGTTAAGACAACCGCCCAGTCGCAGTAAGCGAAAATCGACGTGCCAATGTGTTTGGCACTGAGAACAATAGAAATGTGGAGTTGTGTTAACTCCAATTGAAATTTTTGCACATTTCTATGAGGGATAGGTGAAAACGTTTGGCGTGTTAGCTTGAGATGTTCCAACTAGGTTTTTATTGGAAACGCGACGGAAAATGGTTAGTCTTATTCAAAACGGCTATTTCCCACATTTTGTTTCATTATAAGTCAGCGGGACGGTAATGCGTGCTGTTTTAATTATTTTTTTTTTTGAATATAACTACCTATACAACAAATTGGTATGCGGGCTCCAGAAAAACCGATTAAAAAATAATCATTGACCGGCCCACAATCAATATTATATAGGGGCTTTTCGATTCGCGGAAGTAATAATAATATTATAGGTATCAGTATAATAATGATAATATTATTATTATTATTATGCGCAGACCGGAAATGCGTGGGTGGCCGCCTCGACGTTTTCCCGTACACGTCATGGCCTTTGATGAAACTGCACGGTCGAGTGTCGACGACCGACTACACAACTGGCTAGACAACCATGGTTTAATAATATGATATCGTTATGTTGTTGTATACCACGTGTGTCATCAATTTATTAATATTGTTCGCTGTCAAAATGTTTGCAGTTTGCTGTTTGCCATTACCACGCCACGATAACAATGTACCATCCACTTACTTTATATTTCCCCTCTTATCCATTTTCTATTTTTGTATAACTAGATAAATTTGATTTTATAACATGTTTACCCTCGTGTTTACCTTTATATTAGTCTATACAGTTATGCCGAGGTTGTCGTTTTAACAAAAGACAAAATAATATCGTGCAATGTACAATATTAATTATCAGTAGTCTTTTTATAATTTTATGTTATTAAATTGTTATTCATATTCTTTTTGTAGTTGGTCAATAACATATTGCCCGACCACAACACCACAGTGTTAATTTGTTTAAGAATTAAAAAAAAAAATGCAAACCAGTAAACAACCGACTCAATATTATATCAGCTTTAAAATACATTTCGTGCTTTTGGCACTTAAGTTTTTTTTAATTTTTGCAGGTTAACGAATATAAATCTGGACCTTGGATCAAGAAGGGCCAATCCTTCGTTTTGGGGAAAATTATGTACAAAGTTTACAATATACATAATTTGAATATGTTTAGCCCTTTTATTTCATCAAAAAGTGAGATTGGCCCTTATTCTTGACCCAAGGTCCAGAGATATAGTTGCGAATACACATCCCTCCCAATGATGTGCCTGATGTGTACCTAGTGTGTTTTTCAATTTTTTTCTCCATGAAATCTTAAGGATGTTTATAATATATGTATCTGCAGCAAAATAAGGAAGCTATTCGAACTAGAGGGCGTGTTTATGACACGGTGCAGGAACAAGTAGTTCACGAATGGCTATATTATAGGTTAGGTTTCGAGACTGAGAAATGAATTAAGGCACTTTGTAGAACAATTTCGAAATTACCATTTGGTCATGTGAAGTTTTTCCACTTGTGGATAATATGTCATATATAATATATTGTGTATGGTATAAAACGTGCACCTAATTAATAAAAAAAATAGTAAGTAAATATGTATTGGTAACAGTAAATACTTACATAAACACATGTACATTTTTTTCTATTTTAGCAAGCTCTTTTGATAAAAACTAAGCTATTGATTCAAAGACGCTGTTCACTTAAAAAATTCTAAAATTAAATGCTAGTTTATAAATTTTGTTTATTTATACTTTTTTCAAAACAACTGTAATTTTAAATAATAACCCACAAAAATGTACTAGTTACAACATTTTATAAAAGTGCAACTGCAGATCTCTTACTATTGCAATGAAAACTTCAGTGTTTTTCTTTGTTTTTCAATGACCACAGGAAATTAAAAAAATACCTAGCCACATTAATTAACAATGAATAAATGTAAGTATATTTTGTCTTCAATATTCACTCTGAATAAATTCTACTAAAAATATTTATGCATGACGTACTTAGAAGCATTTTCCAAAAATACGCTTAGACAACCCACATCTAGAGTTAATATATTAGTCAAACTTTTTAAAATAATAATATTTTATCATCTTTTAAAAACAAATGATAAGGCACCTACGTACTACTTCCCTGGTGGGAAGGCCAATTCATTTCATAAATTAATTCACTATTATAAAGTATTAAATGTTTTAGACAGATTTCAAATATTGGGGTCAGAGAGACATAATTGTATTTTTACATCAAAATACATAAGCCACCCTTAATAATTGCAATAACTATTGCGGCCTATGGAAAAACTCAGTATTCAATCATAAATATAAAACTAAATTAATTTTAATTCCATTAACTTATTAGATTATTGATAAAAACATAATTTAATATTTCCATTTTCCATATTATTCCTAGTCGCGTTTTATTTCAGTAGAGTGAGTAATTATATGTTGATTTGATTATTCGCCTACTCTGTACATTTTATAATATTGTTGTAATTTTTTTTATAATTGTATCAAAAAAATTCTCCAAGAACAGCAAAATAACCTTCTAATCATTAATTAGCATTGTCGATGTACATTATATGTTTTGGTTTACATCCAATTAATGTAAGTACAGTAGATTCTTATTATGTCGAACGTGGATATCTCGAATTTTTGTAATCTTGAATTCAATTGAAATCCCCTTTAAATAATTTACAATTACAACAAAACTCAATATATCGAACTTTTTTGTGTTTCTCTTGAGTTAAACAACTCTTGGATAACAATTTAAAAGTTAACTGTATATAAATAAAATAATATGCACACTTGATTTTAAGAACAAATATTTACGTTTACTTTATAAACTTTATAATCTATCTATCTATCTATCTAGTTATATATATAAAATCTAAATATCCCTCACTCACTGATCGCTCCATCTCAAAAACTACAAAACGTACAGACTTGATATTTTTAATTGTGGTTCTAATGATCCAAATAGTCCAATGATTTAAATGTGCAATAAGGAAAGATTTTTCGAAATTCACCTTTTAAAAAGGTGCTCAATCTTGAGATTCACGATGGAAATTTAATTTTTATTTATAAATAGTCGCCATTGGTTAGGTCATTTGGTCTACAGATTATAATTTTTTTTTTTTTTTTTTCATTGATCCTTAAGCTCGGGATCTATGGCCATTATCTGTTTGTAGGGCTGCATTGTAGTGGTGGTAGGGTTTGTAACGGTGAGTTTTTACACGTATGTGTTTGTGATTGACAGCATTTTTAAGTGGGCACCCGTAGGTATCTGCCATGCTCGGTTGGGGGATTGCGGCCTTTCTCTCCGGAAACCGAGACTTCCCGAAGAAAAATGCCACTCGTAGCCGGGATCGAACTGGCGCGGGTGCGAGTCGCTACTGACGCCTTAGTCTGCCCGGCCACTCCGTCACCCTGAAATTATTGTTAATTGTTATAGTAGACATTAGTATTTATTTTTATATAAATGGATGCCAATGGTTACGGCCTGTAGCGCTATGGCCTCGAATAAACAAAATATATCTTAAAATAATTAATATTAGATTTTATTTATAAAATAGTTTTTCTATATAATTGTTGTCTATAAATTGAAAAAAAAAATGTACATTAACAGTTAATGTAAATTTATATGAATATGGATATATTACTATATATTACTAATATTACTATATACTATGAATATATTCTAATATTTATAAGTTATATTAAATAAATATTTATAAACAACAGATTAAAAAAAAACTATCAAGAACACATTTAACTGATAAAAATAGTCATATAAGATAAATTCAATGAACTATAGTATCAATTATTTCATATAATGTTTGTTAAATTTCAAAAACATTGTATGTTGAAAATTAGTACCTATCAATCAAATAGGTGTTATAATATTGACAGCACCATATTCTGTAATAATATACAATTGTGGCGTTGAACGTTTATTTTTACAATAATTCAGAATTCTGAATTAAGTTCTTGAAGGAAAATATTCAATACAGTAAAATAATATTCAAATGTATTCAAATGCTTGTTGATAAAAAATATTTAATTCCAATGCTCAAAATATATTTTAAAAAGCTGATAATATTGTTATAAGTATCAAATGCACCCATCGGCTGTGTAAATTAAGTTAAAAAGTTTTGTTACAGAATCTTATCAAACTACCGATGATCATCGCCAAATCAGAAATTAAAACTGTCATTACTTATAGGTTATAATGCAAACGCATACATATGTTATAGGTACATATTTAATTTTAATTTTTTTTTTTATTGTACAGTACGGGACGAGTTCTTTAGATATGAATATAACAATATAATAAAATGCTTTATGGAAACTAGGCTCAAATTTTGGAAGTGGAAAGGAGGGTTGACATTAGTAATGTGTATAAGAGAGATGATCGAAGAGTTGAGATAGTAGTTTGAGGAAGAGAATGGAATTTGGAATGGAACAGATGATGGCGTACGGCGGCAAGAGACAGTGGACAAAATACGAAATAGTGATTTGGGGCTATTAAGGAAAGTAGATTAGATGGAATAGATAGCTGAGTGACGATGATCGGAGAGACTTTCTAACAGTAACTTTTCTGATAGGAAAGTGAATCTAGTTGGTTCTTTGGGGGGTCAAAAATAAAAATGTCCCAGTAGTTTTCAAAAGCTACATAGGCACAATTTTTGAAACAAAAAACAATTTTTTTTGTCAAAATTTATGAAATTTATAATTTAATAATTATTTTGTAGTTAAAAATGTATAAAATGTTTAACTTTTATGGCTAAGGATTGAAAATTTAAAACAAGGCTCCACGTAAATAGGTTATATATAAATTACTTTATTCACAATAATATCATCAAATATACTTGGTAATATCATAGGCTGACTGACCGTTTTCGCTCAGAATCGTTTTTCTTATACAATGATATTATATCATTGAATTCAAATTTAACACCATCCATTACAGTGACCCACTTGTAACCTACTGTACAGGCGTGCAGCAGAGCGACATCCACTTACCCAGCTTTTTTTAATTTTCATTTAAGCTTCGTTTTTGTATAAACCACATTTCCATCGTTTTTTCGAGATCTTGATATTTTGCGACCTTCATAATAAATTTACTGAACAATTATACCATACGTCTAAACAAGAATTATGGCAATCTCTAAGTAGGTAATAAAATAATCTATAAATGAATGATTGTCTGTGTGTCCTTTTTAAATTTGTTTAGCAAAAATTAATTTATTTTACTGTAGTAGATTCTAATACCTAATACTAAAATTAATTACTTTCTTATTTTTTATTTACCTTTATTATAGCTTTCATTGTTTACTCCCTATTCTCAAATTTAAGGTTAAGACTTCTATAAATTTCGCAGCCCCAATTTATTATAAACTGGGGCCCCTTGGTGGTGCTTAGCTACCTTTGTCACCTCGCTAGTTTTGGCACTGGTTTCTCTAAGAATCTAAAATGGTCCATGTAAAAAAAGTTAAAATTGGTAATTTAAACATTTTCTTTTTAGTTTTTTGGTTTCTGGCAAACATTTTTAACGCATTCATTATAATCTTAGATTAGGAGCTACCGCTGTGGGGAAATTTTTCAATGATACATGTTTGCAATATGGAAAATACAATCACCACAGTTTATGCCTCTACTTTCGACTGATGGTTGTTTGAACATTCAAAAAGGATTTGGCAAATGCTGGAATTTTCCGAACTTACTATTGTTATTCAAGCAGTAGTTGACGCCAACGCAAAATTTATATACATATATCATGTACGTGATTTTGGTCGTAACAGTGACACAGGAATTTTAAGAGAATCAAATTTTGGAAAACTATTGGACAATAATCAACTACTTTTAGTTTTTACCTCCATCGATATAAATTCATGAAGATGAATTTCCATTTGTATTTGTTGCGGATGATGTGTATCGTAAAATATTTGATGAATCCGTTTGCAAGAAAACAATTGACAAATTCCAAGTGCATTTATTTAGTATAATTACTCAATTAAATTTAATACTTCAGTGGGTGGGTGAGTGGGTGCATTGTCTAGTAGGAGTAACACTTTACCAGTTTTATGATGATCCTGACCCCATTTTTTTACATTTTTTATGAAATCATTTTAAAACCAATTAAGAAATAATTCGAGTCCATCCAAGCACTTTTTTGAGCTGTCTATTTATCGGTAAACTTTTTATGTTCTTGAAGCACCGTGGTTTCTTTGATTTTCTTATGAGTTATAATGGCAATTTATGTGCCCCAACAGCATTAGCACATGTCATAATTGTTACTCTTTCTTTAGATACCTTAAAACCACGCGCTGCATATGCTTGGCACTTTGGCAGCAAGTGATTTTTTTGGTAGTGCTTTACAGTTTAAGCCACTTTAGTCGGCATTGTAAACGGAATCTTGAGAATATCCTTCTTTTTCCACAAATATGCGGAATGTTTGTTTAAGATTTTCAGTGCTACTTGAATCAGCTGATAATAATTCTCCTTGAATTTATAACTCACGTATTCCATGACGGGATTTGAATTTATGAAGCCAGCCACTGCTGGTCTTAAAATCTTCAGTGCCCCCTAGTTTTGTATTCATCTCGAGAGTTTTTTCACATATGAGTGGTCCAGAAATTGGTTAATTTAAGCTTCGTTTTTGTATAAACCATATTTCCATAGGTTTGTCGAGATCTTGATATTTTGCGACCTTCATAACTTTCCTTCTTTTTATTCCATCACCACTATCCATCTTCTACGCAAAATCCATGATTTCATGACGGTTGTTTTTAATATCCGTAACTGTTGCTTTACCTATATTATAAAGACTGGCTGAAGATACGCTAGTCTCACCTTAAAAAAAATACGTACATATGTACTAATAATAAACCATAAGCGAGAGTTATGATAAATTCGACAAACCAGCCGATCGACCGACCAGATACGAGTTTTCACGTTCGGATAACAGTACGTTCAGATATACTAATTATAGTACGGATAATAGAGGGCTCGTATAACGGAGGTTTGGATAATCGAGATTCTACTGTATTGCCAATCATGAGTGAGAAGAATAGTAGTGTGTGCTTTTGGTATTCTAATAGATTATGAATCAGAATAAAAGATTTAACGTATTCAAAAATAGTTTATCCAGAGAAAGTTACAAAAAGTTAATAATTTATTATAATATAACTTATTGGGTTTTGATTATATTATATGTATTTTATTCAATTATATTAAATACAACAAGTACTGGCTTAAATATAAGTCAAACAATTCTAATTAATTCGTCTAATTAATGTGACAAGTCGTTTGGCCAAAGTAACCAATTGACGGTTCATCGACGGACGCATACTGGTGAAAAACCGTACGTATGCGACGTATGCGAAAAGTCGTTTAGCCAAGGTAGCAAATTGACGATTCATCGACGGACCCACACTGGTGAGAAACCGTACGCATGCGATGTATGCGACAAATCATTTGCTAATAGTAGCCAATTGACGGTTCGTCGACGGACGCATACTGGTGAACAACCGTACGCTTGCGACGTATGCGAAAAGTCGTTTGCTAATAGTGGAACATTGGCGATTCATCGACAGACCCATACGGGTGAAAGAGACCGTACGCATGCGATGTATGTGACAAGTCGTTTGCTACAATTTACCATTTGATGAATCATCGACAAACTCACACAGGTGAGAAATCATTTGCATGCGACGTATGCGACAAGTCATTTGCTAATAGTAGCCAATTGACGGTTCATCGACAGACGCATGTGATATCTGAAAAAGTGTTTTAGTTCAAGTAGCCATAATATGTCTAAATATCGATGGACCCACATGTGCGAGAATCAATTCGCAGACGATATAGGTACGCGACAAATCTTTCTATGCAATTTGACGTTTCACAATGGGCGCAGACTGATCGGATTTAGATCTATGATTTAAGGGTGAGAATAAAAGAAGATATATTACGTACCTAATTATAGTATGGTAGCACTGTTGAAAGTGTTAATTTTGCCATGTAGTTGTCTCTAAATTTTTAATTTGTCATAACAATAAATAAATTGTACATTTCGTACATTCGAACGATTTTTTTTTGCTTTTTTTGAGGAAGGCTTGCATTATCCAAGAGAGCTGAACCACGATTGCTATATTTATATGGTACATTTATTTACAATGAGTACAATAGTACATAGTATATACAATTCCATTTTGGTGGAGGCGTGCCATTGATATTCGTGTGGAGTTAAACCCCGGGAAACCCCCTCCACCAATGTCCACCCATGAGCTAAACTACCATCTATGTATTATTAAAGGCTTAGCGTGGTGCACGATGTAGATAATGTTATTATATTGTATTCTATTAATATTATCTACGCGGTGGTGTGGTGTAACATCAAATACGGCGGTGGCCCAATGAAAATATTGGCCAGACTGGTGAACATTATAACACGGCTCATCGTAATTTTCGGTTGTCTTGTATCCTATATAATATTAAACGATGATGAAAACACATACTATATATTCGTTCTCGGTTCGTTATTATTACACACATTGAATAGTACAAGGACGAACATTATAACCAATATAATATTCATCGGTTACAATAATAATAGTTTAATAACATTTTAATGTCAGAGAACGTCAGACTATAATCTTATATGTATTATACGCATTTGGGTGTGTACCATCTCGCAGGTTCTTACACATTGATATAATAATATAATGAAATTTCCATAATATAATTATAGGCCATAGGTACCTAGTTACTCAAAAGTTTTATGGTCTATAAATTCTTCTACGTACATTTCAGTTTTGGGTTTTTTGCTTTTACATAATATATAACTAATACAAAACGTATTCATTCCTGTTTGCTGTATTTTTTTTTTGCAAACTAGTACCAAGGTATATATTTTTACAATGCGTGTATTAGTTTAATTCAATAAATAATAATAATTGTTATTTTTAAATTTTATCATGACGTGTCATCCTTCCATTCTCGTACCTACACAATATTATAATCATAGAATATTATTGTTATTTGGTAATATTAAATAGACACGTCTGTTTTAAATCCTGTAATCATCGCCATTTAAAATCCAAAAGTAGTTTTATAATTTTTTTTTCGTAGGTATTACCTATTGGCTGTTACCGATACACCATAATAAATTAATCCAAATAATAAACCCTCAAATATCATTATTATTTGTTGTACCTTACTGTCCTTACCCGAGACCATACACACTACGTATTATAATATATACTGCAGTAGATACCGTAATGAAGTGACCCACCGGTGTCATATGATAGTATGCATTGATAGAAAGTTGAAAAGTTTTGAGGTTACATCAGCAATTGTGTGGTTTGCTTAAATAAAAGTTGAACTGCCCATAACTAAAAAACTAAAGGTTAAACCCACCATGTAAAGGGGGTTTTTCATAACTTAAGGTATGCACTATATATACTATCATATTATGACGCCGGCCGGTAACTTTTTCATGGGACACATTGTATGTATGACTTAAATAATTCAAATAGCATGCCATGTTTGTGACCAGAAAAACAGCATTATAAAATGTCAGTTGTTTAACGAAGAAATAACGCCCAAAGTGCATTTTAGAAGTGAAAAGCAACGCAGTATTATCATAATATTACGATCATATTGTTATAATATCATAGTAATAATATTCGGCTTATTTTAATGTCGAAAAAAGTCAGACTATTATAATATTATTATTATTAAGTTTTTGTGAAATAAACCAAAATATCATAGGTACAACTAATAATTTTGAGTGTCAAGAATTAAAAGTTTAAAACATCAAAGCTTTGTATTTTAAAAATATATTAGTTGCGTTGTATAAATACAGACATTGTAATACAATATCAAACGTCCCTCGTGAAAACTGTACTAGATACAAAAATTAAACCTAAATTTAATAAAATTTTGGTGCAAAATGTTCTATTGTTGTACCAATAAATTTATGTAGGGTTCTCAAAAGTAATATATATGATTTTTATGATGTAAAACATTTTAAACTGTATTTAAAGCACATACATTTATATTATTGCAACATTTTAAACGTTCGTATTACAATTATTATGAGTATTGTATACACAGTTTTTAATCCTATCGTCATCGTCATATAAAATTCAAAAGTAATTTCATAATTTTGGTTCGCAGTGTATACTTATTGGCTATTACTGAGATATGCCATATGGTATACTTCTACAGTATACACCACATAATTATTAATCCGAATAATACATTAAAATATCATCATTATTTTTTGTTCCTTGCCCGAGACCCGAATATATAACTTTATAAATCATAAGACTTTAATAATTCGGGACTCGGGTATCTGCAGTTTGCCGTGTTCGCAATCTGCAAAAAATTAGCATTACGAAATCTTAACTGGTGAACTATAAAATAACGCCCAAAGTGCGTTTTATATGTGCAATTCAAGTCGCGACGCAATATAATAACAATATTACGATCACATTGTTATAATATAATATCATAGAAACAGCATTCGGTTTCAGTCAAAGCAGCACATATATTGTCTCACGTTTACAATAAAAAAATCTTAAAAAAATTCAGGCAACTCGCTTCTGCTATATTATAATGGGTTTCGAGTGTACCTCGTCATCATTGAGTAGGATGTGTTGAATTATAAATAAATCATTGTACATTGTTATTACGTCGAAAATATTCTGAGCGAAGGAGACCGCGGAATGGCGCTGACGGATCAGAATATAATTCCAAGGACAGTTTTTGTAACGTGATATTTACACTATTATTCTAGTGTAGGTATTTTCTAAATTTGGTAGAGTGAACTTATTTTTGTCAAAAAGCCTCATCTTAGGTAGGTACCTAACTTGTAACTATAAATTCATACTGACGTAGTGACGTACCACGTAGAATAGGTTACGAATATGGATTCTAGCCATCACTTTGCATGAATAGCTTAAAATTAGACTAAATATTTTAAAAATATCATTATTGTGTACTTGTGTAAATACAGAAAATAATAACACCTACCACGTATAACTTATAAGTAATACCTAAAAGTTGCAGGTTGATACAAATATTTTTAAATTATTTAAATTATTTTATTAAAGTAGGTACCAAAAAATTAACTAAATCCAACAATCGCCACTTACTAGAAACCACCGCCAAAGTTGAATATAATGTTCTGCTCCAAAATGTGTTGGCAGACACATAAAAAATAAAAACGCACACCATTATAAAAGTAAAACCATACGTTCCCTATTCCGCTCATAACCTAAAAATTGTAAATTATTAAGTTAGTCATGATAATATATACCATCGTCTATCCATATTTTGCGTCATCACATTTTGTATTTTGTAACAGTATGCAAACTAAATACTAATAAACAAGAATCTGATGAATAAATACAAATAACCAAAAAAGTATTAACAGTCTAATTTATAATATTATGTTAAATAAATAAAATTGTAAACAACATTAGACCTGCATTATTTTGCTAGAAAAATTGTGTCTATGCAAAATATATTCAAAATATATTCGTTACAAGGTTAAGAAAAAGTAGGTGTACCTACTAGTACTAAAAATATTTTTAAACACTTAAAATACTTTCTAGACGTTAATTTTCTTACCTTTTTATTTTTTAGAAACTTTCAATTTATTATTATTTAAGAAACTTCCTGCTGATTTTTCAAAAAATATTTTGTTTTTATATGTTGTTAACTATTGTAGTATAATATGAAAAATGTTTAAATTGTACGTCATTATGACGATGAAGCTGCTTTCTTACAGTACATTCTATAAAACACATAATCTAATACATAGGTACCATCGTTAAACCATATAATTACGTTTTGAATATTGGTAAACTTATAACATGTTACATGTACTTACCTATATATTATAAATAATAAAATACTAGTAATGATGAGATCGACGACGAAAGGCTGCACACTGCCCACCCTGAGCAAACTATATAGTAACCTTGAAACCAATATGAGCCTTTAACCCATATAGTAGATGTTTCTTTTTTTAATGTTTACGCTTTCATCGTAGTACAACGATGCGGCTCACCAAAGTCTTCTTGTATTTAGGCCCGGGCCCGATTAATATTAACTCGGCTCAAATACATGAGCCATCTTGTTTATACATCCACATTTTATTGTAACTGTAGTTATACTTATCAAAGCATACTTAAATCGCTAAATTAAAACTAATCCGGAAAATAATTAGGTAGGTATATATAGTACGTTCAATACAAACGTATACCATGACAAACGTTTCCCACCGTTCCGTCTATATGGAAAAGTTTGATTTAATTTTTTTTTTGAGTACAGTTTAAATGCAGGAGATAAATAAATTAATCATTGTTGCTGCATTTTGAACTATTGAACATTGATTTTAAGCATTTTTACAGGTGATTAAAAAACACAATGTATAATATAATAATATTATCAAGTGTACTGCCGTAGTATTTCTGTTTTAGAATTGTCTGCAGACGCCATGAGTACCAGAATAGGTATTAACGGATTTTGTTATATTATACGCCGTCGTATTTTTGAACGGACCTCCGCGGAGGTTCAAGCAGGCCATCAGTTTTTTTTAATATTACTCATAATTTTGTCTAATTTTGTTATATTTAATTAAGTACCAAAAATGATACTTTGTGACGTAAATTAGGGGAAAAAGTATGAAAATTGTCTTTCAAAGCCTGAAAGTCAAATTGAAAAATAGGCAGTATTAGTATACAACGCGCATAAAACGAACGTGTTACAAATATTTAAGGCTGCGGTACAAATCATGTAAGTTAGGTACATAATATACGGTATACGCGCATGGCAGTTAACTCGATAGAAAAACAATTTTTAATATTTTCAAAAAATCATCGTATTTTATAATAATATTAATAGTACCTATATGTTTGTTATAAGGACATATATATTCCAAAAAACGGGGTTACCACCGTACATTATTGAGGCAAAGTGCACGTGCACCACCGTCGCTGCACTTGCGTTACGCGCGGGTGTCCTAAGACGCAGTACTGATGCACAATTGCAGCTGCAGCAGTCAAAGAAAATATAATGATGGTGCACACGGACGTGCATCCGGATGAGATGCATTTACGACTCGACGACGATTCCGATCTGCAAGCAGCGCAGACGTTCCGGCGACGGAGGGCTCGCGAGCTGAGCGACCGGCGCATAATGGCCATCGCCTTCCTCGCCTGACCTGGCAGGACAATAATAATAATTGTTTTTCGTTTCGGTCCTTACACCCGCCCAAGTCCTATTATGGCTGTTACACCGACGAGGCGTTTAATCGGTCGACTGTTGCACCGATGTACCTGTATGCGCATTGGACAGCAATAAATCACGAAGACGAGCTCGTTACTTGTATTTTATCTGGATCTATATAGCTGCAATAATACGTATATAATAGCCATTGTTGAATTGTTTAATATGGGCCTGCGTAGTAATAATAAAATACCGTGATGTGGGCACGAGCGTGTCGATTGCCCGGGCGAAACGTTTTCATTTTGACATTTTCAAACAAACCAAGATTGTTATTATTGAGGACGGTTGTGCTGCAGGTGAGGTAGTCCGTTAGTTATACCCTGCAGGCATCCCGGCGGGGAAATCGATTTTTCCCTGGCAAATAGTTATATAGGTACACAGATATTCGGCAATCGGTTCTATCTACGCACAATATTATTGTTGGTAGGTATAGATACAAAATATTATTAAAGCACAATAATATTATTATGGGTAAAAAGAAATTCAGACCTAACGCCATGAGAAATTTTTATTGTTTTTTTAAATAAAATAAAATAAACTATAATTGTATTATATTATATTTGAAATGGTCACTAGTTCTTTGTTTTAACTAAAAAGTTACCTACTTTAATATAAAATGAATTATCTACCAATCATATACTTACAGCAACGCGTGTGCTAACAAATTGTCAAAAAAAAGGGATAACTAATTTAATATCCATAATCGAGTATGCATAACATCAGCGTGCGCACAGGGTATGCAGGTTATGCAAGCGCATACACTGCTTAGGGTGTTATCAAAGTGATCCTCAACCGTTATGACCATGTCAGTTTTACGCCAAAAATATTGTTTTAGATATGCTAAATGTCTTGAGAATCGCTGAACGCCTGAATCCATCAAATCGTAATGGTTACGGTATACGCGTATCACCTCATCTCATCTCATTTTACCTCGTAGATTTGGGTGGTAAGAATATGACAATTTAGAACAAAATCCGTTGCTCCTACCGAACTTTTTGGTAAACACGGTAAAAGAAGGAAATTTTTTTTTTTTGTTTGATGGTACTCTTTTAGTGTGGTTTTGTGTACATAAATTCTTCGTAACTTATACGTTTTATCAATAACACGATTAATTTTCTTCAGCTTAACCTCTTTTGTCTTAAGCTATCCCGTGTAGGAGGTTACGTCATCATCTGCAGCGCTATAACTAGTCTTAATATATTTATATTATATATTATATATTTGATAACAATTGTGGTCGTGTCCAGTAATTCTGTTTAAATGAAAAATGATTGATAATATGTTTAGAACACACATTAATATAGTAGGGTGCTTATATTAATTAATACATTATGTGGCTCACAGCAATGTGAATACATTGTTATGTAGGTAAACGATATAGCTGCTAACATAATAGGTATTGCACAGTCATAAGAAAAAAGTACAACATGTGTATTAATAGTAAAGACTATACGAAGAATGGGGTCATAGAGTAATCTATACCTATAGGTGATAAGTTCTTAAAACGAACAAAATGTTATTCTAGAATTGCAAAGACTATAGTGAACAAAATAATTACCCTCCCATCCCCCCCCCCCCAAACAAAAACATATTTCCTTTTACGGCACTGCAAGAAAATATAAAAAAATAAAATATCTCTGTCGCGGAGCAAACCGGCTCGGGGACTGGAAAAAAAAATGAATTTCACGAAAATAAAAAAATACAATCACATTGCCGCCGTCTCCGTCGCGTCGGATCGTCATTTATTATTTCCTCAAGTCCTGACGGACTACCCGTCGCCAGCCGGCTCCCCTCCAAAATGATGACCTCCGCCGATCCGTTAGTGTCGTGCGATACCACGCCAGGTCGTACATTATAGGTACGTCGTTTTCTTATTATTATTATACTTTTCATGCACTCGTGTGTACGATACGGCGACGAGAAACAGTATCGGCCGCGTAATTAACGACAATGCATCAGCCGCCGCCGACGTGACCTAACCTAAACGCCGCGACGATGTGGAGTAGGTCACTGTACGGCGCTCGGCAAACGCAGTTAAGTGGTTATTTTTTTCGACACGAACAATCGTCGGTTGCCGTCTAAGAGTAAACAACAACAAAAACAATAATACAAATATACGACTATTACAGTAAACATAATAATCGAAGGGGTCCATGCGTAAGAACGAGATGACTCCATTTTTCAATAAAAAAAACGATAATATGGAATGATAATATTATATTATTAAGAATCGATACATATTGATATCGTACCTAACAATATTCAATGTAATGGATTTAGATGCGGATTGTATTTATTTCTGAGAGCTTTAGTACAATATGCTTTCTAAGCATAAAATTCAAAATAACATTTTTATTTCAAATTGTTAGTGTTTTTTTTATGATTAGAGGGCATTTTCTCATATATTTTCTTTAGATAATTGGGTAAAATTAAATTAAAATATTATCTCATGGAAAAATAAAAATGACAAATGAAAAAGTTTTAACAACTATTTACTTTGCTTTGGTATATTTTTAATTTTGTATATTACACGTGCCGAGACGCCAGGGGACAGTCTTGTAAATAATACTTTAATTTTGTATTCGGACACGTATTCAAATAAATAAGTATTAAAGTGGTCTCAATTAAAAAACTGTGTTCTATTCAAAAACTATTCGAATACATTTTTTTCATCGCTAATTATTGTCAGTTTTGGAATGGTTGGAAATTAACGTGGGGTAATCATATTTAATTCAAAAAGAAATACGTCATATAATGTGCCCAATTTTTAAAAGAAAAATTCGTTTTGTCATAAATATAAACTATTTTTCGAGTTCAAAAAAGTATTTCTTAAGCAATGAAAAAATCCAAAATAATAGTCAGAATACGTATTGGAATAATTTTTTTCAAAAAATATTTAAAATAGTAGTTGAATAAAAAAAAATATTTGAATATCTATTCTAAATGTATTCTAATATAAATAAACCTTTAAAAGTTATTTATAATAAGAATAGTAAAACTAAACTAAATTTGAACATTTGTCGTTAACAAATGATGAAAAAATTAAAATTAAATTCCTTTTTTTTAAGACATTTTTTATACATATACTTATATATATATATTATTTGTATATCATTTTTTAATATTAATTTTTTTAGTACAGTGTGTTTTATTTCTTAAGGCATATTCTTGTTTTTTAGATCATTAAAACTAATGTTCTAATAATGAAGGATGTATAAGACTGGACATGGGGGGTTCTGTGGGGTTCCCCCCCCCCCAGTTCTGTAATACTCAAGTAATACTATCGTAAGAGTAATATCGACGTTATTATGAAACAACGTGGTTGTCCAAAAAGTCTGATTTTTTACCGTGATCGTTAATAAAAATAAAAACGTTTGTATAATGTATTTTTCTTAAGAAAATTTTTTCGTAATCCCCCCCTCCCATTTGATAATTCTGGATACATCTCCCGGATTATTATAATTATATAGACAAATGGTCTAGTCGTGTTCGGGTATTATTTATTATAGGTAGGTAGTTGGATTTTCTTGTATCTTTACGGATGACGAAAATACTAATTATCGTCTAAAACTGATCATAACAAGACCAATTATTGTCTACTTTTTGGAATATTCAAAACATATTTAAATGAACATACACGATTTTTTTTCATTACCTAACATTATTATTGAAAGTACCTATACAGACGCATAAGAACGATCTGCTGTGCAGGATCAGATGAAAAAATAAATATGACCTCAGGACATAATATTGAGAAATTTCAAATATTATAACAGCTTAAACGTATTTCTGGGCCGTTCAAACCACGATCATAATTTTTAATCGTGTAAAAGTTACCCACTTCACTCAATGATTTAACTATTATAAAATGATATTATCGGTTTTTAATTTATTTTTATTTCATGTGTGTTTTTTTACTGAAGACGATATTGGAACCTGGATTTCAATACGGTTATTTTTTATTTCGACACTTAAAATACCATTAAGCTAATTTTTGTTAAGACACGCTTCAGACGACCACCGGGTCGTTGTGCCGCAATTATAAACCACTACGACGCGTGACAACTTAATAATTATCTAGTGGCAGTATAGTAGTACTCAATATCGTCTTCAGCACAAACATAATAATGATTACTAAAAAAAAAAAAAAATGTAAAATACAATTTATAGATTGTTCATACTGGATAAAGCTGTCTCACTAAAATAAACACAAATAATACAATCAAACCAAAATTCTACAATTCTTAAATACGAAATTCGTCAAAATTGCGATGATGTGCAATTAATTTCGTAGTTATAAAAACATAACATTTTTAACATTCATACATATATGGATTGAAAATTTGATACAATGATAGAACTTTTGCTAACAATTATGTAAAATAATGTTGAGTGTTATAATTTCACAAATATTTTTTATGAACGACTCTAAAGCTTACAATTTGACAAAATTGATATTCGCGCGTAAAATAATAATTTCTCACAATTGACTTTAGTTAATTTGTCGTAACCTGAAATAGTATTTAATCGTAGGACTTCAAACATTCCACTGGAACTTAAATTATAATTTTTTATACTCAATGAATTTTTCTAATTATTTAGTGTACATTTAAACTATTTTTAGGCATTTTAATTTGATATTGGATATTTTAAGAATAACAAGAATCTTAGTTATTTTGTTGTCATTCAATATATTATTCCTGGGGAGGGTAGGGGCTTGAAACTTTTAAGTATATTATTATAGTTTACTATATTATACACAGTTACATTTTTAAAATATTTCGATTAATTTAAAGGTATTGCCTATGTATACCACCAATAAATAAATTGGTCAAAACAACTGGTGTTTACTGTTCCACGTTAAGTCGGTACTGACACAAAATAGTTAATAACAATAATATAATATCATATAAATATATAATATTATAATACCTAATGAATAATATAATAAATGCGATGTTACTGGCAAAAAATAATTCAACCTACCGTATTACTAATAATAGTAAAATAAATTACCTGCAACTAAGCTGTAGCTATATCATAGCTGTATAAATACTTGTAATATAGGCTGACAAACAGTTTTCGCCCAGTCGTTTTTCGTATGCAATGATTGATCATTAATTCAAATTTAACACACCCACTACAGTAGACAGTGACCCACACATTGACGCAGTACATTCGACACCTACCATATTATAGTGACACTTATCTGAGGTTTTTTTTTATTATTAAAATGTATGACAATCTAATAATTTGATGTTCACTTTTTTTTACCTAAATAAGATATATTATTTAAATTGATACCATAACATGAATAACAAATATATCTATATATATATATTAGTTAATTAAATATTTAAATACACGATGTCATTTGAAAAAATATATTAGTCTGCACTCCACAATATAGATGACACAGCCAGACATGATATCGATGACCTACATATAATTTATTATAAGACATATATTTGCATATTTTACAAAATGTAGCAACAGGTACGTGCATATTTTATAATTTTTTCTGATTTTAATCGTAGGCACAATTTGGGTTAAATTTATGTCAACTTAAGTGATCAGTGGGGGCTTTGCCCCCCCCCCCCCTCCATTCAAACAACTTATTTGTATACACCTTAGCATCAATCTTAATATAAACAATTACCTATAACATAATAATCTTTTATCAATATTATTATTCTGATAGGTAACGATGTATTATTATTGTTATGAAAATTATAAGGTCTTAAAAATAAATGTATCCAAACACAATATTATAGTCATTAATTTGATGATGATATCGACAATTTGGAGTTGCTAATATGAATTTTGGGGGTGCTAAGCACCCTCAAGAACTCCCAAATTGTGCCTATGATTTTAATCAATATTTATTTGTGTAGTTTTCGATACAAAATAACAAAAAAAAAAATTTTATTAAGTTTAAAGTTGAATATAAGTTTGTATATTTGTATTTTATATGGTTTACTATATAATAATTATTGCTTATTTATTGTCGAGAATTCTATATTTATATTTGGAGATATTATAAATGCAGATCCAGCAGATCCATAGTCGAACATTATTAAAACAATCTAATGTTGTTCAATGCAACTCTCTTAATTAAGACACTTATATGTAATTTATACGTACTTGAAATTGTAATTGGTAATTATATATTTTTGAAACCCTTTTTTAATTATTTTCTTTAAACAATTTAGATATAAAAATGTTTAAAACATATTTTCAATTTTTTTCATACATATTTAGTTATTTTTTAGTACATAATATAGGCATATATATTTTATTTTTATTTATTCAATGTTTAGTGCATAAACATCCAATCCAAGTAAGTTATAGTCTTCACCTATAAGCATCAATCAAGCATACAATATCAAATTAACCATTTAATAGTTACCTACTGAAAATATTATGTCGATTCAGTGAGCGTTATTTTGTAACAATTAGGCAGGTACCTAAATATATAGCGTGTATAATATATTAATATTAAAATATTGTTCAAATAATTGTTGTATGCAAAGAAACCTCTTTCGCAATGAATAAAATATTATCCAAGAGTAATAATAATGATAAAAAAGAATCCACTATTTCAAGGGTGCTCTGTCTGCCCTCGTTACCTATTATAATATGAAAATGCGTTCAAAACAGACATAATATAATATAGCGATGTATGTATTACCTATAATTATAGTGACCGTTTAAGTGTTCACAATTGTGGCGATTCGAGTAGAATGTCCGACCTGTACCGGGACCGCGGTATACAAAACATCGATTCTTTGCAAACAGAAATCGTAAAGTAAACCTATGTCCCATTGTATACGATGTTTTACATTAAAATCCGTCCGGGACCGTTTTCGGCAGTATATAAAATAATAATACGAAAAACCATTAAAATATATTGTGTTCAACGCGCCCCGTCGAATGGTTATTCAGTGTTTGCGGAATTGATTGATTCCACCGTAAGACACATAATATATTTTACGACGAGTTTTTTTTTTCGTCGTTTCTTTTGACAACGACTATGGTCGTCTTATATAGGTAAAACGTCGTGGGCAGAATTTCACGTGTCATTTTTGTTTTCAAACTATTGATCGCACCTCTCCGATATTTGCACAATATAATAATATAATATTATTATAGTTATTTGTTGTTAAGAATATACTCCCGTGATAATAATAAAGTGGATTCAAGTATGGATGATCCATTTTTGGAGAACCGGAAAGTTATAGTAAGGGCCCATACGAGAAAAAAGCAGCAATATTCGGTTAAAATTTCTAAGTATCTACGGTTATTCATTTTCGTAATTATAACAAAAAATAATCCTGTTTTCTGTTTTTTCATATCATTTTAAATTATAAGCGGAGTGATGATTGTATTTATTTTACAACGTGACAAGTCAAACAAATTATCGATTTTCAACTTGGAGGGTAGGTTTCTGGTGGAAAATTGAATATAGTTTGGTCAAGATTGAATATTTCCCGTATTTTTTAAAAGCATCAAGTAAAACAAAAAAAAAAAAAATAAGTAAAAACGGGAATTTCGACGCACACCCAGCTTTTGGCCAAATCTATTTTATTTTTTTTTGAAAACCCATAAAAAAATAAACGTAGATATAGGTAGTTAACATTTTTACAAAATGTTTTTATAAGACATCCATTTTAGATACAAGATACTAATTTCAAAATATTTTGACTCTTTTTGATCTATTTATAAGTACTTGAATTTTTCAATTTTTTGCTTTGTCAAAAGTTTGAAAATGTATGACAAGGTTCCTAATAACGTATTATAAACAAATTAAAATAACATCATAAATACATAGTCACAATATAATTTTATAAGCGATTTAAATTAGAATATTTCAGTATTCTTTATACCTATTGTGGTAGTATGCAGCTAGTAGATAACTGATAAAGTGATAACATGCTATTTTATAATTTTTTAGCTAGTACAGAATTAATGTTTAGTTTATCAATAAACTATTGTCTTATGGTTTTATAGCCAAATTAACTACAACATGGGAATATATTAAAGAAAGTAAAGCAGCAACAAAGTCTTATAAGAAAAAGAAAATCAAAGGAGAAAAATAGAATGGTAAAAAAAAACCCGAAATCTGATGAAAATGTGATTCTGAGTGTTGTTAGTGTTTATAAATTATAATAAAAGCCTATAAATTGTACTATGGATTTATGTTTTTCTCTCTGTATAGACCTAAGTGGGTAAATAAAAGTAGAATTTTCGTACCGAAAGGATATTTCCCTCCACCACCTACAACACGAATCAAATCTGCTACTGAAGTCGTATGATATTTAAATATGCAATTAAAATTAACAAAATTACCAAAAAATGCAAAATAAAAGTTTGCCGTTGAAGTATCTGATTTATGAAACAAATTATGTACTTGGAAAATGGAAAGCGTTGCTAAGATCACTCAAAAAATATGCACTTTGCATTGAAATCCGGGCCGAAGTTATACTAAGTGAATAGATAACATGCCACAATCCACAATAAATTATAATATTCCTGATTTTTACATGTTCCATTATTAACAGAAATATTACACATTTATTCAAAATGTACGTAGATCAGTATAGGTAGATACCTAAAATTATAATTAGCTTACATTTTTTATTTTACTTTATGTACATTTCAATATTTTTCTTGAAATATATCTATTAAAACTAACTTGATTGATGAATAAAATACATACCTATGAATAAGTTTAAAAACAACTACCTATCGTTAATTATTTTAAATTGGCACAAATTACAATTTTTATTGGTAAAAGAGTGTGCAGATTACATAATGGTATAAATGCATAATATACTTTTATCTAACTGTATGCAATGCAAATTACAACCTAAAGGGCGCACATTTTTGTTTTTGGTGCGAGTTACACAGGTTTTGCACAGTAATTAAGCCCTTAATATTGTTAAACTGAATTAAATGTTTTTTCTAATTTATATTGTATAATATTAATGTACTCTGATCAAATAATGCTCGTGTATAGCCGTGTCAGTTTCGTAATTACTATGATTCATACTCCATATGTCCATCTACCATCTATTTGTTGTTCCTTCAAACGATGAAAAAGGGGCCCCAATGGTCGAATACGGAATAAGCCCACCTGGAAATTCCCGGGTTCCCTGTAGGTTATCTACCCATGAGTGGAATTTATTATATTTATCGACATTGAATTTTAAAAGTAACCACTTGTGCGGGAAGACAAAGAGATAACTGTTTATGGTCTAGGTCAAGATTTATGATTGATTGCGCAAACATTATTACAATATTTCATTATGATCGATGTTGTAGGCACCTATAGAAGCTGCAAATTTCTATATACGATCTCAGCTGCAAACACGTTAAATTCGATGATAGTGTGATTTTCACCTAAGCCATTTTCTATTTCGTTGCGCGATATTATATTGTCCTCGCGAAATACAATATTCAGATTTTTGTATAATATTGTGTTACGTTCAAAGTCAGGTGACTGGGAAATAACTGAATTCCCCGGGATTTTCAGGGAGTGTTTGAACCTATTGGGCAAATTCTTAAATTTTTCACCTACTATTTCTTACTTTGCCTAGCCTTAAGATAGGCTTAAATGTTATTTGTAACTTTGACAGTTTTAATTTCACTTTGTATATGAAGACTGGGCAATCTCAACTTCAACTGGGCAAATATTATAATAACTTGGACTTGGCCCAAAATATTTTTAATATAATTTAATATTTACACAATTTTTATAATTAAAACAAAATTGTACAAAAAGTGAATCGGAATTCTATAGGTAAGCCATAGGCTAAGCATCTTAGTAAGAAAAGCGCGGAAAAATAAAAAAAATTCAAATTAATAATAAAAATTATATTAAATCACTGATTCCTTCGACAGTGAGCGAGGATAAAAGAAGTCCAAAATAAATCTGGTCAATTTTCTCGGATTAGTCTTGATTCCTGCCTGAGCCGGTAATTCACGATTGACATGTCGATTTTGGGAGAACCTATGTAGTGCATAACAATATTATGTAGATAATCGATATCTTTTATGACGAATATGAATCATTCGTAGCACACCATAGTATTATAATATTAAGTTATAAATTATAATGCACAGGAGAGGCGTCGTGACGATCAAAATATACAGTTTTGGGTGGAAATCTGTGGATTTTTCTTGGGTTTTTACCGGTTGTCGGCCTATAATAATTTGTTAGTGTTCTAGGCACACTGGTCTCGACGGGGTTGTCGTCAACTGCAGATATAGGTCGAAATCGTGATTTATGTACATTTCGCGTTGTCAGACGAACGTTTTGTGTACGTAATTCAGCCGCCAAACCGTCGTCGTATATATAAAGACATAAACGACGGTGGTAGAGCCGTCTCGTTGTTGGTCAGCAAATGACGCGAAACAGTCCAGACAAGAATTTTCAACGCGTCTATAATAGGTAAGTACCTATCTATTGACGTTGACGTGTGTGCACTATCAGGAGTGCCAGATATGGTACCTATATTATCTGAAATGTCAGCATTTCGTATTCAACCGACTGCACACGCCTGCAGTAATATTATTGTATTACATACGTATCAATGGATATTTTGATTGTTTTCAACCACTATATGTATTATGTATGGTATATGATGTTATATTTTAGGTGTGAAAAAATACATCCATCGGTGAAGACGTGCTTCAATCGTTTTGTAATACCTACGTCATACAGAAATACAAAAAAGCCAGAGCTCAGAGATTTTTGTAAAATATTTTTTTCTTTGCCACATTCGATTCAAGCCGAAAACAAAAACTCAATTTTTATGATAACATAAATCAATATGATAAAAGCGTGAAAAAATAATTGTAGTTAATATTATTTTGTGAGCTACGCGCTGTTGAGGCTGTAAGTCTTAAGATTGTACTTTGTTTTAAATTCTCAAACTTCAGTAAGTACGTATTATAGTGGCACCGAAGAATTAGCATTTTGTATTTTTAATTTAAAGAAATTAATTTTTTTAATTTAATTTTATCATAGATGTGCTATATTTACAACTATTTTTATTTTCATAAACTTAATTAAAGTATAACCGTTTATCATACCCGATAATATAATATTATAGTTGTTCATATTATTATTCTTATATTAAATTATACTAAATGTATTATATTAATCCATTATTACAGAATACTTGCGTTAGGTTTTCGTTTGGGAAATTCTTAGTGCACAATAATATTATATACAACGGTCGATTTCCATTACCGACCCTCTACGATCGGAAACGTTTTGATATAGGTAATAATATAACCTCGTTCCACTCGTAGGAAACTCAAAACAATAAGCCTCGTACTCTCTGGTCCCCATCCGAGGCCGTATTAAATGTTTATCAGTTATTGGTCGGCCGACTATGTATGTCACTGTGACTTTATGGTTAATAACAATTGTAATGGTATACGACTATAATATCACTGCCTACGCACTTTTGGAAGGTCATTTTCCGGTTTTTCAGTGTTGTTCTTAAGAATACCGCAAAAAAAAAAAAAAAAAACAATCAAGTTAAAATTATTAGGTATCTAATCAAACACTCGTTCTTAACGAAATCTTGACTATTATTCGTTAAACTTAGCTCCGATCAAGTGTACTTATATCAATCCAACATGTAGGCCCACCCAATTAGGTGGGTACCGTATTTCTTACCATTTTTATATTATTATGCTTATGGGTATAATACGTTGCTAGATATATAATATAATACGTTGCCTGACATGTAGTACGTATTTTCATACGACACGGCAATTAGAAACAGCATAATAACAATTTATTACAGTCGTCCGGACACTAAACGGTATAGTGTCCGGACGACAATATTGAACATAATGCAAACTTAAAGACGTTGAAAATATTTTTATTGAATAAAAAAAAACTTTAGGCAATTATAATACCCTCTGATTTATAAAATCAAAGATATTATATTATTTAATTTGTCATATTTAAATTTCAGACCGATATTTGTTTTGGTATATATTTTATACTTTAAAAACTATTATAATACTAATAAGGATTAAAACGCAATCATTACTTAACATCATACACTGTGCAAACTACTACTAGTCACGAGAGTTACGATAATCCTAAAAAATGTGTATTTTATTTTTAAAGTTAATGCAAACGTCTATGTTAAGAGTATCTATGTACGATTATAAAATCAAAAATGTTTTAATTATTATGTATAGTATAACAATAAAAATAACCATTTATAACCATCGGATATATTATGATTATAATATATTACTTTAGATTCTGAACAGAGCGCGATAGATGTATTGGTTTAATGGTTATACATTTTTGCAATCATGTGTATGCGTTTTATTATTTTAATTTTAGTATTGTTGACACTTTTTGGAGCAGTAAAAATAAAAATGTTTCAATCGTTAACATTGGTTCTGAAAGTGAATTCGATCTAGCCGATACTTGCAGAGGTTAAAAGTTAAAATGTCCAGTACTTTTCAATAAAATCGAGGAGAACCCACAATAAAAGTACGGTAAAACGGAAATATTTATGATGCAATACCGGTTTTTGACAAAATCGATTTGTAGATGAGAACTTGACATTTTCATCAATTATTTATTATCAGATTTTATAGATATGATATAATTTTCAAAATATTTTGGATCTTTTTGTAATCTTTATAGTCTGTTTATAGAAATTGTACATTATTTAGCTTTTCGATTTATCTATGATAACATTTTTGTTGGTAGGTGAAAAAGTTTGAAAAATTAATATGAGATTTCGAATGAGTTTTGTTCAATGGAATTAAAAAAAAAAAAATTAGAGCAAAGATGCATACATTTTCTACGAGAATTATTGTAGTTTAAATCCTAATGAATTTGGATATTTGAATGTAATAAATATACTTTGTTAAACTTAGTACAGCATATTGACTTTCCCGGTTTTTTTTTTTAATTTGATAATGTCAAGGAATATTGCGGTCTGCAGGTATACACGCCTTTTATCAAATGAAGAATATTATTTTTATTTTCATAATTATTTCCTTTTAGTCAGTAGTGTTTTACCCAGGTTGGAACGAAAAAAATATTACAAGTTGCAGGGAATCTAGATAAAGTAGGTAGATGCACCTAGTTTTAAAGTGGTGATCGTGTGACATAAACGTAGCACGGTAGGTACTCAATATTTTCCACTTCAAAAAAAATGTATGAATCGTATAAATATGTATGAACAAGTAGGTAACCATTAATTGTATACAAGCCAATTGGGATTAGGTAATTTTTACATTTCATTCGCTTCTATCGTGATGAACAAAGCGTTAAGGAAAGTCGGTTGGAATATAAAAATATCTGTAGCAGCTCAAAAACATGTTTATGTTGAAAAATGAAATAATTGTAACAGACTTCGGTTGAGTTTGCACAATACATATATGTAGATGTGTATTTTATATTATACTTCATGGAATAGGGTTTACACAGTAGCCAACACATTTCCTTGTTTGGGTTTTTTGTATAACAGCTTATACGTCAACGTACCTTTACATAGGTAAATAAAATATAAATTATAATTTGTATAATGTACAAAATGTGCGGACAGGTCATTCTTACAAAGGTCCTGGCATAGTAGCAAAATTCTCCGTATTATATCAGTCAGGTAAAGTTATTATTGATCAATAAACCAAGCGGGATAGTTGAGCGTATAACATATTATTATTTTGATTTTTGTTATATAAGTAATAAAATATTTTTAAACATTTTTTGCACTGTTTAGGACCGAATATATTTTAATTCAATGCCATGACACATCAAAAAAAAGTATTTGCAATAAGTTATATGTTAGTAAACATAGATATATTTATACATACCATATACCTAGTATATTATAATAACATAATATAATAAGTTAGGTAATTTATTGTTTTAAGTCATTTGTTAAACAGACATAAACGTAATGTGTAGTGTTTTTATAATTTTCATTGTATGTGCAGGTATGCTATATCAAGCCTGGGCAAGTTATAACGATAATTTTTAATTGAGTTAAGTTAAGTTGATAAAAAATTTTAAAAAGTTTAAAGTTAGTAGTAATCCTAATTGTTTTATTAACTCAGTAATTTAAAAGTTATACGGAAACTTACAATTAAAGTAAAGTTATTTAATTTTAGTTTATAAATAGCCAGTAATATAGTAAAAATAAATTTTCATGCAACATGTATCATAAATTAAAATTGTATTATATTTATTAAGTTTATATCAATAAAAATCAGTTAAGTTAAAAATTAAATTTTTACTTTTTAACTCGTTTTTGCCCAGGCTTGTGCTATATAATATTCTAAATTAATTTTTATTGGTTTTAAATAGTTCATAATTTACCTTGCCACAAGGCTAAGCTTAATGGAGTAAATTAATCAATATAATTTTGTGTAGGTATGTAATATGTTTTATATATAAAAAAAAAGTTCTGCCATGGCGTAGTTTTTTCAAACTGTGGGTCACGTAACCCACTATATAGGTTGTACCCGAGCCATATTTTGGTGGGTTACTAGAAGTTTAAACTTTACAAACTATAAACTATTAAGTGTTATAAATCTCGAAAATTACCCCTAAACCGTCATACTATTATCATGTCTGTTTGAACGACAGAGATTGTCTGTAAATGCCTTCGTTATTGTAAGATTATATCGAGATCCCACGACCAAATTTTCTCAGTTTTAAAATTATTTTTTGTCCTGTAAAACCATGTGGGTGCCAAAAGATTTTTTAAGGAAAATAATATAGGCTGCTATGCTAAAATAAAGATTGAGTTGTCCAACTGGAATACGGTAAGTAAACGAGCATGTTCGGTCTTATAAAGTAAACGATATAATATCAAACATTGATATCGTTCAAATTTTTTCCAATAACATCGTATCCTAAAAATCTATCAAATTCATTAATAAGTATTGTTTATAACATGAATTTTTTTCCATATTTTATTAATTTCATATTATACACCTAAGTAGTTACCTACTTCTCAAAAACTGATTCTACATTTACGAATTAATTTAGTTTATCTTGGACATTAAAGATAATATTTGATCCCCGGGGGACTACTTTTCAAGTACAGCTCAAATTTAATTTATTCCCATTCCCCAAACCAAAGTTTTTCATTCATCAGATTCATGGCACCTGCTTAAAGCCGCTCTCGATAAAATTGGATTCGTTTTACCCAGCTATATCAAACAGTTCTAAAACGGTATCGGTATCGATTCATTTGATTTATTTATGTACCGTTTGCCATCACTAGGGCCTAGTAAAAGTTTGTAAAAATTTATTTTTAGCAAAATAAGTATTAAAAAAGGTGGATAAGTGGATGTCGCTCTGCTGTACAGTAGGTTACAAGTGGGTCACTGTAATGGATGGTGTTAAATTTGAATTCAATGATATAATTTAATTGTATAAGAAAAATGATTCTGAGCGAAAACGGTCAGTCAGCCTATGATATCACCAAGTACATTTGATGATATTATTGTGAATAAAGTAATTTATATATAGCCTATTTACGTGGAGCCTTGTTTTAAATTTTCAATCCTTAGCCATAAAAATTAAACATTTTATACATTTTTAACTACAAAATAATTATTAAATTATAAATTTAATACATTTTGTCAAAAATTGAACTTTAAATGCTTATAAAAAAAAATTGTGCCTATGTATTTTTAATATTTTTCAACTGTTGTTGTAACAATATATCAGGAGTCTTGCATTAAATTTTCACGTTTTTTTACTCAACAGGTAAAATTTTATTGATATTTATAGAAAAAAAAACTAAAAAAAATGAAAATTGACAATGTCCGTAAACAGCTCAAAATAAGTCAAAATGTTATGGTGTATAGGAAATGCAATTATAAACATTCAGTCAACATTTCATGTCCCTACGGTCATTTGTTTTAGAGTTACACCGGAAACCAAAATTGATTTTCTCAAAAACAGACTTTGCGTAAAAATTCCCGTTTTTCCTTAATTTTTCTTTTGTTTTTCACGTCGCTTTTGAAAACTACTGGGAAATTTTTACTTTTGACCCCCCAAAGTACCAACTAGATTCACTTTCCTATCAGAAAAGTTACTGTTGAAGAAAATCCAAGCACTTTTACTGTCCTAAAAGGTGATGACAGACACAAAAATAAAAAAAAAAATAAAAAAAAAAATAAAATAAAAAACACACATCATTGTAAAATCAATACATTCGTCGCTTCGCTCAGAATCTAAAATAGGAAATACCTATTAAACCAAACATTTTTTTTTATTTCACATTCATTTTTTAAATATTATATTTTTATACAAAAAAAAAATTAGCGAATAGTAGCCAAAATGAAAGAACGACTATATATGAGAGGACAGCAAGTATTTGCAATTGGAGTCTGGTTGATTAAAATAAAATAATAAACGAGTCCCAGAAAAAAATCTTTTATCATAATAGCAATGCTTCATTAATGTGTCCAAAGTTTTTAATAAAAACTTAAAAATTAACTATTTGTTACAAAAATATATTAAAAAAGTTATAATACAGAATTCTTATTGGCGCTGACTCTCACGTGGCATGCAATTTTAAAATAAATATATCTACCCATGTTTCATAAATTAAATAATGTATATATATACATATGTTTTATTATTAATTGTTATAAAAATAATTTTAAATTAATAAAATATATTAAAATAATATAATATTAAAGTAAAATATATTGACGGTCCGAGGTTGGACCGTGGTCCACCAGTTGTCAATCGCTGATCTAGATACTAAACTAAACTAAATACAATATAAACATAATATTATAATAATATGCTAAACATGCATATTGCCACGGTATCCAAAATCGTTACCTATCCAATATTATTTTTTATCGCCACGTTCACCATTAAAATATGCATTTAATATAAAAATACAAAATATTTAACAAAATAAGTATTTATTGAAAAGTTATTTAAAATTATGCATTGACGTTCTGGAAAATATTATGTAAAACTGTAAAAGTGAATTCCTTTTTATTTTTTTCTGTAGTTTTGAAGGATGCTCAATGTTGATTAGAATTAAGAAATCTGCATTCAATAAAGTTACGTATTTACATAAAAATCTGATCTCTATAGGATTTGTATGCAATTATATTATATATTTTTGGATTTTTTTTTCAGTAATCAGTACGAATTGCATTAGTTTCAAGGTAATTTTTTTTTACATATTCAAACAGAACTTGATATTTAATGCATAATGAAGTGAAATTAAATTATATATAGGTACTATTTTCAAAGGTTAGTAACAGTGTAAAATAATACTTCATCGAGTAGAAAATGCTAATAATAATCTTTTTTGACATAAACCGTTTAACGTTTTTTGTTAAGAAAATATAAATTGAATCGTTTTTAACAAGTACAGTGATAACTTTCTTGTTCAAAATCTTGACGAGTAATATAATTAAAAATGACTATCTGTTATGGCATTTATAAGTGCCTATCTGCCAAATTAGTATATCAATCATAATTACATAAACGATTTAATTGTGTAGATTTTTTTAGACATCTTTTCCAAAGGCATTTCTTGTATAATATTATGATGAATCACTTTGTGATACTTTATAGCGTATTCATAATATTACGAATACGACGTGATGGTCTATTATAGCTATCATTGCTATAATATCCGTCGTTGCTGTTGTGTGTTACCGTCATATTCGGCGGCGGTCCGTGTGCAACAACACAATGATAATTATAATAATAATAATATTTATTATTATTATTATTATTATACACCGTATACCAAATAGCTATAATAACAATCAATATTAATTTACATCATAATATTATCAATAAAATATTCTAAAATTACTGCGTGTTCGACACTTCCTATGGCCGCACAATATAAGTAACACCGAGCTCATCATTTTGTTTTGCATTCGTCGTCGTCGTCGTCGTCGTCGTCGAATCGACCTCGCTCGCGCATTATGCACACACGCTGTGTGCCGTTTGTCGAGGACGGTTCCGGCGGCGGCGGCGGCGGCGTTTTGGACGAACGCCGTGCGAGGTCATTAAAGTTTTTCCGCGGACGTCGGTCGACCAAGTCGCAGTGGCGACCGCGATAACGCCACTACGTACAAAAGCCGAACGGATTAACCCGCACTGGGTAAATATTATAATATTATTATAAGTCCTGCCGTAGCCATTAGCACAAATGTCGGGGGGGGTTCTTCGAGGGCTTAGACATTCCCGAATTCTGACAGGGACGAGAGAAAATAATATGAACATAATTGTATTGTTAAAAAAGTTAAAAATAATATTACGGAATAGTACCTGGGTAGAAGAAAAAATCAAATATATTATTATGAATATATTATTTTGTGCGACATCGGATCATTAGTCGACTAAAATGATAACATGATAATTTATGCTTACTTAATTGTATTAATTAACAGCCATCCAAAATGTGTCAAAAGATTTCAATAGGTAATGAACCAATTACGAAAACACAAGAATTCATAAACTTGAAGATTAAAATAATTGTTATAATTTTTTATGTTCATCACTCTTTGTGATTTTTGGAAAAAATTGCAATACTTAATAACAGTAGTTTTTGTTGTATTCATTAAGTACACTTATTTGGGCAGAAAAGCAATCTGCCGGCTCGCGTCATCAATTTTACCGAGTTTAAAACATTTATAGAAACATTAATAGAAATAAAACGGAATACAAGTTAAATTGTCAAAATACCTAAAATAGTACAAAAGAGCAATGATACTTTTGAAAACTATAAAATGTTTAGAATAAACTATTATGATTTATGAATACTATTTTGTACATTTTTGTAGTAGGTACTTATTTATTTTTGAAATACAAAAAAAAAAATGATTTTGCGTAAATATTTCCATTTTTCCGTAATTTTTCTAATCATTTTAATAAGTATTTGGTATTTTTTACTTTCGATCAGTTACATCCAATTAGCTACCCGTAATAACCATTGAAAATGAATATTGAATCATTTTTACTGTTCAAAACGGTGGGTGACGAGTGATGACCGACACAGAAAATAAAAATATAAAAATCACAAAAGTCATTGAAAAAACTAAAAACAGTACATTAATCACTCTGGTCCGTATGTAAAATTGAAAAAAATTGCACGGTTTTTAATTGTCATATACGCATATTATATGTAATATGGCATAACTATATTATCGTTAATATATTGGGACCATTAGGTTGCCTAATACAAATTATAATATATTATTTGGTTTTTTGCAGATGGTTACACAAGTCCTTGATATTATATACATATAGGTGCACGCATTTATTTTATTTTATATTGTAGGTCAGTAGGCGAAACGCGAAACGACGACCGCGACTCGCGAGTTAAGTTCACCGCGAAACAATACGATCGCATAGATTTTCCCGGACTCGTGCGATAATTGTCTCGAAACGAGGCGGTATTATAATAATATAGACGAAAGGTGTGCGGGGGCGGGCATGATAATAACAGTATATTATAACACATATTATCATTATTGTAGCACATACATCAGTATATTGTATCAGTGATGTGTATATTATACTGTAATACGTGCAGCCATTGACGTATACATAACTTTTGTATGAGGAAGGCGGGAGGTCCGGTGGGAAAATACTAATATACCTAGGCATGCAGAAAAATGGATGTTTTAATCTTAGACGCATGTTATAAGAGCATAGATATTATTATGTTGTCAATAGTTTTTCAAGGTATTTATAATGCCCCGAAAATAAATATTATAATATTATTACGCTTATGTCAATGATGTTATTAGTGCATTAATTATATAAATAACAAACCTATTGGTCCGAGGAAAAAATACAATTACAATATAAAATTTGTAAATATTTCCGCTATGTATTATATTTGGTGAAGTAAAAATAATATAATAAAAAAGTTAGGAAAGCTCACTCTGCGAGAGTGGGAAATTCCCACTTTCAAAACGCATCTTTATACAATGCTATATAAGCTATAATTTAAAATACGCTTTAAACTTTGTTGAATTATTACTTTACAAGTATATTTTGGCTAGTACGAGTTAAATATTTACCTATACAATTAGCAATTATCTTAATATCGACAATCGTAATTAAATATCTTAAATACTATAACAATCGTAAACTATTTACAGTAACTAATGGACGGACGGAGGTACTGTTGTGATACAGTGTTCTAAAGTTATGTTTAGAAACCTAAAATGACCTATAATGCAATAATTACATACATGTGTTTTTGAGCTGGATAGAGATATATTTATTTTCAAACTGATTTTGCGTAATGCTTTGTTTACACAAAAACGAATAAAATGTAAAAATTACCTAATCCCCACTTGGTAGGTATTTATAAAATTAATAGATTAGTTACTTACCTATTAATACATTTTCTTCAGAGTGGACAATACCGAGTCGCGTGCATCTACAAAAATGAAAATGTTGGGAAAATGGGTTTTGAAGATACTGCATTTGTGAGGATCAAAATTTATTACAACTACAATATTAAAAATTCATTATCAACCAAACACATTTATTTTTTAATGTAAGTGATGACGTGATAATGATATACAGTTCCGACTAATCAAAGTTAGGAACAAACTCGTTGAAATATGTACACTTTATGGAATTATAAAATGTAAAATTAATTTCAAAAGTATTAAAAATGTTTGCATTCAATTATAAACATGTAGATAATGCTTATCTGCTTACTTTTAATCTGATAATTTATGGTAACTAGATACATACACTATACGCAGTATGTATTATAGGTAACGTCAAATTAATTTACTAAACGTACCTATAACTAAGCAGTAACTACGCAACATAAACTGAGTTTTTTCTAGGATATATCATTTACTACTTATCTGTCTAGTATTCGGTGATAATGTGATATATTTAGGTAGATATTATACATTCAAATATTCAATGATCATTTAGAGGTTCTAAATTATGCTTTACTGCATTTTAACCTAGAAAAACTGATGTAAAATGGCCTAATAAACAATATTCTACAATAATTTAATTTATGAACAATTTCGGTTACTGCCTTTCACTTTGACAGGGCAGTATATTTATCAATACAATTTTTTCATGGATATGAACAACAATTTTATTATTTTAAACTTTTACTAAAAAACATAATTTCATATAATGTCATAAAAAAATCTTCTGAGGGATCTTACAGTACATCTCTCCGTGTAACAGTATATACTTCTCTGTTTGCAGCCTTCGTACTGATGACACGGATTTATTGTAATTTGTTTTATTTTGGCAGTTCAGTCGTGACGTATATTTTTAATTTTTTTTGTTTTGTTCGAGAAGTTCTATTAGTTATATTTTTACAAATTATTATAAACAACCGGTTTTTGGCTATATTAATATTGTGAGGACGTGTGTGTCACGCCGATAAAATTGCCTCCTTCAAACACTTATATAAATGCGCCTGCTAAGTTGTATTTATATCCATCATCGATTGAGTGCAGAAATTAATAATTATGATACAAGTATACGACAACGCCATCGAAAGTACTGTATTCTAACTGCGTTTAGTAGTACTGTTATACCGTTGTCTGTTTAACTAACATACATTCTATGAAATACGTTTTTGAGTGTTCTGTCTTTCCGGTAACAATAAGAAGCAACAGTTAAGATGTCTCTCTGCCATATAACTGCATGTACAACAATACTTTCTGCTCTTCGCATTTCTACTTATTTTAAACCAACAGTTTAAACTAGATAAATATAGGTATATGTACTAAGGAGGTGAATGTATACCTTGTAGTGCCTTGAATATTTAGTTTATACATTATTTTAATTATTTTGTTAAATAGTTATAATATAACCAACTAAAATGCATAATTATGATGTATCTGCAGTAAATTAATGTTCATAATATTTTTAAAGTATTGCTATAAACTTTTGAGTATTGGAACTTAACTATAAATATAATAATATTATATTGTTATAAGCAGGCACATAGCCACGATTTCGTTTATTTTTTTTTTTTGGGTAGGGGATGAAAAATGTTTCATTCTCTCCAGTTACCACCCAAACCGGGCCAAACGTAATAGGGAAAAATGTATAATAATATTTTTGTATTACTTAATATGTATGTTGTAGGTACCGATTATATTAAATAACACCGATTCTATATAGAAAGGGAACAAAGGAACATTTATCTTTGCGAGAGATTGATCTCTCCCTCATTGCCTATCTAGGTATAGTTTGTAATTACCTAATTCGAACTTTATGGCTATAGAACATGGAATATTTTCCGAAGATCTTCGATATTTTCCAAGCATATGTTTAGAACTCCTTGTACCCACGTTATGTCTGCCCGTTCATTAGTTAGGTACCAATAGGTGCATATAGTGTTACGATTGTTGATATTCATTTTAGTATTCATAATTTAAAAAAAAACAACCTAGAAATACATCACTGAACTAGAGTATTATTAATATAAATATTTCAATACTTCAGATGATTAAATAAATAGTTTATTAACGATTCTATTCAAAGTAAATCCTTACTAGACAGTATATAAAAATGTGAGTATTTCAAATAGAATCATACTAACCAATATTAAGAAGTAGGTATACAAAAATTTAAAGGTCGTTGAATTGTGTATGGAATTATTGTAGTTTATTACGTTATATACTATTAAAATACACTTATAAAACGGGATTTTCGGACGTTTTCAGAGTGAATTGTTCTAACTTGTTTTACATACAATTACATAATAATGTATCATATTTGATAGAGACGACAATTTTTTGATGTTTAATTACATCCACTTGTGCATCGTGTACCATTATATTGTTATACCTACTATCGGTACCGAAAAAAGTATTTTCAATGAACATTGATGAAGTAAATAGTTCATTTTTGTATTTTATCAAATAGGATTTGGGTTGATCGCTCAGATCAGCGGAATGCCCGAATGCCGGACGATGAAAATCATATTATCGAGATGGGTACCTTGTTGTCTTTCAATGCATAATATTATAGACAGTAATTATGATGATAATAGTACAAATAACGTGAGGCCGAAGGCTATGTACGTTATTTCTACCATCACTGAAAAAAAAACCTCGAAATTAAAACACCCCCGTGTTATAGATAATACGGTCCGTTATATTAATATATTACTTATATTATTATTCTACACATTTTCCGACGACAATGGGTCTTGTACCAATATAATATTGTAATTTGTTATAATATAATAGGTGCCTATAATGTTATAATGATACGACGATGACGATAGTATCACATTATAATAACTAAATAACATTATTATATTATTAACAATTTTGACGCGACGGACTATACGGAAAACCGCGTGGACCGAAAACCGAAGGTCCTTGAACAATATAATATTACAATATTATTATTATAGGCAGGTATACTCGTCGCCAACATAACGGCTATTCGGTTTAAACTGGACGTTTTCGTTTTTCGTACGATGTTTGCAGACTGCGAGAAATATTGTCCTTGTGCGCACACGACCGCTGGAGCTTGTCTCTTCACCACCACTGAGCATCGAGGCTGTCCGCGCGGGCCGAGAAGTGTCGATAATTTTTTGTTAACACAGCTATATGCTGCAGTCGTCCCGTTTGCCTTTAATCGTGCTGTCATTGGCCACTGAAATCGTGGTGTCATTCACTAACCACCGTGGCCTAATACCAGTAAATTTCCAGAGGTGGCCTAACACCATTTTTGGACACGACCGTTGATCGTGACAGTCGACATAGATGCTGTGAGCCCGGATTTAGATATCGATATTCCGTAGGTAGGTCGTAGCATATTATAATATGTAATCTTTAGGGAGCACATATTGAGTTGCAACCGTGAAAAAGGTGCATGATCTCGAAGTCCGGAACGCAATTTATGTATTTTAATCAGCAGTTCTTAAAAAACTAACAGTTAAATAAATTACAATTGTTTTGTTGAATTAATTATGATACGTTGATTCTAACCAAGTCAGTATGGATAATAATATAATATAGGTAATGAATAAATAAATAATACAAATATAATCATAAATCAATCAAACATTTATTAGTCAGAAGTTAAGTTCATACTTTTTTAGTTCCTAAGCTTTTTAAAAATTCTTACATTGTTATTTTATTTTCATTTAAATTCTCTTAAATATGATTTCATTAAACAATTGGTAGTTTTCATCTTCGAGCTGGATATAATTTATTTGGGAAATAAAATCCATATATTATGTTTATCATAATTTATAATATAATTTATATCGCAACACAATATCAGAGCCTAAAGTATCTTACCAAATAAGGGTGCCAGATAATAACAACATACTCGAGAAATTATAATCTCTAGGTATATTATAGACTATAAAGTATAGAGCAGAGGTCTCTAAACTTTTTTATTCAAAGACCACAAAAAATCAAATGCTCTTAGTGGGCCAAAAATTTATTAACACATATCATTTTTAATTTTATGAAAATATAGGTAAATAAATATGTTTACTTTACATTTTTTTATAGAATAATGCTTACTGTACAATATATTCAAATAAAAATAAATATAAACATAATATAATATGAATACATCTTTGAAATAATTTTTTTATCTATATTTACTTATGCGTCCTGCGTCGTATTCAGCCCGCAGGCCTTAGTTTTGAGACCCGTGGTATAGAGTATAAAGTATACAATTCATAATATACATGCTATATGATTGTATTATTAAAGGAAACACTAATACCAAAAGTACTGGCTTAAAACTCTGGCGAAGTCAAACAATTCTAATAGATCATAAACGAAAAATAATGGTAACTAAGTAATTGCATTATAAACAAACGCGTCTTAATATAAGCACAAAATAATTAAGTCGTTTGTTGAAAACCTTTGAATGTAAATTAAAGATAAAGATAAATGTAAAAAAGGTGGATAAGTGGATGTCACTCTGCTGTACAGTAGGTTACAAGTGGGTCACTGTAATGGATGGTGTTAAATTTGAATTCAATGATATTATAATATCATTGTATAAGAAAAACGATTCTGAGCGAAAACGGTCAGCCAACCTATGATATTACCAAGTATATTTGATGATATTATTGTGAATAAAGTAATTTATATATAACCTATTTACGTGGAGCCTTAATTTTTTTCATCTGCATTTGAAACAATAACCTAGGAGCCTTCTATTAAATTTTCAAGCTTTTTTACTCAACAGATAAAATTTTATTGATATTTATAGAAAAAAAAACTAAAAAAATTTAAAACTGACAATGGCCGTAAACAGCTCAAAAAGAGTCAAAATATTTTGTAAATTTTATGGTGTATAGAAAATGCTAATATAAACATTCAGTCAAAATTTCATGTCCCTACGGTCATTTGTTTTAGAGTTACACCAAAAACCAAAATCGATTTTCTCGAAAACAGATTTTGCGTAAAAATTCCCGTTTTTCCTTAATTTTTCTTTTGTTTTTCACGTCGCTTGTGAAAACTACTGGGAAATTTTTACTTTTGACCCCCCCAAAGTACCAACTAGATTCACTTTCCTATCAGAAAAGTTACTATTGAAGAAAATCCAAGCACTTTTACTGTCCTTAAAGGTGATGACAGACACAAAAATAAAAAAAAAATAAAAAAAATAAAAAAAAAAATAAAAAAAAAAACACACATCATTGTAGAATCAATACATTCATCGCTTCGCTCAGAATCGAAAAGAAATAAATGGATGTAAATTGTGTACAGTTTTTGGTAATAGATTTGAACATCTAAGTAGTACGGAAAATAGAATATATATTGTGAAAAATTTAATAGATGTTGTTATAATCTAGAATGCTACGATAATAATAAATATGAATGAGATTATGTAGGTATACAAATGTATTGACTGTAACAGAATATTGTTTAGAGATAAGACTCATAAATGTGGTTATAATAAATGTAGAAATTGTCTAGAAGAAGTGAAAATAAATTAACATCAATGTTATATGCAACGTAGACTAACACAATGAGGTAATTGTTTTGTAGGATGTATAAGTCGTTTGCTAATAGTGGAATATTGACAATTCATCGACGGACGCATACGGGTGAATACGCATGCGACGTATGTGACAAGTCTTTTGCTAATAGTGGAACATTGACGATTCATCGACGGACCCATACGGCACTGTAAAAATATATTTAATCTCTATGGGTTCTCTTTTCGGTTCTCAAAATTCTTGTAATTAACTTGTTATCGGTAAAAAAAAATCGTTACCAGTATAAAGTCTTGAATTTTCTTAAAATATAAATAGGCATAATTTGTATAGCATAATCTATTTCATATGTTTGTAAAATACTAGTTGTATGTACTGTAGAAAATAGTAAATTAAATTACTTATTGTAATAACTTAAGTTTACTTTAAAATATTCTTCTTGAAAATGAAGTCTGACCCAGTGACAAATCTTCTACGTCGAGAATTGGTTTTCGTGTTGAATTCATTTTTATCACACTTATTACAGTGGCTTACTCAATTACAGTTCCTATATCATTTTTTAAATTTTTTTGATTATACACACCGTAGCATATCGGGAGGGAATTCACCGGCTGGGAGTACTTCTTCCAAGTCATTGTGTGCTGTTTATTTATTATACCAGGCGAAAACATATTGGATGGTGTGCTGGGATAGGCCCTAATAATGCATCCTCACAACGTAATTATTATACAACTAGTGAGGGGCTCTGCATACAAGTGTCTTAATTAAATTGGTTTTCATTTCTTCCAGCTAGCTGTTCTGCACACTCGAATTATTATATCTGGCTCATCCCACGCGTTGCAAAGTTTGATACCACCTCTCATACCGCTTGATCCTTCTCAAATTTCTCTTATAGTCTAGTCAATCTCACACGCGGTGACTTTAGTGTCCAAAGAAATACTCCTTATTAGTAACTCTCTTAGAGCACTCTTTGCTCTTGAAAATCCTTACGCCAAAAATGAAATGATTCATTCCATTCAAAAAAAGTTATCACACTCATGAAAAAAAATCAAATTTAGATGGGTCCCCTCGCACATTGGAATAATAGACAATGAATTTGCTGATAGGGCAGCCAAACGAAGGAATAGCATCACCCAGCTCGGTAAGAATAAACAAAATAACATTTCAAGACGCACTCATAAAAATCAATAATCTAATTCAAATAGAGGGGACTTCAAATACAAATAGGTAAACTTAAAGAAATCAAAACATCAATAGACCCATGGACATTCCTCTCACCCTAATAAGAAGAGGAAGTTATATCAAGGACTCGGATTGGACAATCCCATCTAACACAATTGCACCTCATAACGAAAGAATACTGCTCGACCTGTGAACTCTGTGACAAAGAACTGACAATCAAACACATTACACTAGAATGATCCAAGTTAAACAGCTAAAGATAAATTTTCGGAAACCCATCAGTAATGCAACAAGTACTTGGTGAAGAGAACTCCAAAAACATATATAATTTTTTCACAACCACAAATATAGCTTGGAAAAATTACTTTAAAAAAAAATAATACATTTATATAATATATTTCATAAAGTCCCTCTACTGTTAAACATAATGTTTTCTAGTTTTTTAAGAACAATACTATGTAATTATTACAGGCTAATGACCTCAGAAATTGAAGCCTTATCAACCCAATAAAAAAAAAATAATAATAATAATAATGTTTTGGTATATAGAAAATGTTAATGACACATTTAATGTATATGGTGTCAATTTCATGTATTTACGATTATTTTTTAGATTTTCTCTAAATAGCCAATACATTTTTTCCAAAACTGGTTTTGCGAAAAAAACCCGATTCTCCTTAATTTTTGGTTTATTTTTTCTGACGTTTTTGAAAAGAGCTGGACATTTTTTTTTTACTCTTTAAAGTTTCACTTTTTTACCAGAAAGATGCTGAAGTAAAAATTAAATAATTTTTACTGCTCTAAAAGGCGATGACCAGCACAAAAAAAAAATAATATTAAAAAAAAAAAAAACAGATCAATGTAAAATCAATACATTCATCGCTCCTTCAGAACCTAAAATTATATGAAGTGAACCACTTGTTCGCATGTTGTTTAGTTTATAACGGTTAATGGACTTAGATTTAATTGGCTTATGAAGGTGTATCAAGGGATGGGTGAAACAAGGTCACCGGGATAAAAATAAAACAATGAATATACAAATAAATTGTAATAAATAATAAGCAATATCAAAAATTATAAAAAAATTGAATATGGATATGTCATCAATTTAATAGTATTTAAAACTGTAAATTATAATTTATATTAGTATCTTTAGTTTTAAACTTTATTTAACCATCACATTAAAACATTCAAATAAAATAGAGATTTTAAATTATCTTAAATAATTTAACTCAATTAATTTTAAATTGAATTACTTAATAATTATTATAATGTTTTAAAGTGATAGTTAAATAAAGTTTAAAACTAAAGATACTAATATAAATTATAATTTACAGTCTTAAATACTATTAAATTGATTACATATCCATATTAAATTTTTTTATAATTTTTGATATTGCTTATTATTTATTACAATTTATTGGTATATTCATTGTTTTTTTTATCCCTGCAGTGACCTTGTTTCACCCATCCCTTGATACCTTGATACACCAATTGAATCTAAGTCTAAATGATTGTACCTATTATCAATAATAGGCATCGATATTTGACCAATATCAGAAGACAAAAATTATTATTCGCTTTTAGTTCCGTAAAAACAAAATACACTCGTATATAATAATATTATGATACACGGTCATTATTGGAGACTGTCTGTATATGCTCGTTGTGGTTCGTCAAAGACTTCAACGCTGGTCGATATTTTTATTTATAGTATATTATACTATAATAATAATATAACAATATAATGTCCTGTAATGCGTTTTGTACTTCGTAATAATTTTTTACTTTAGTGATTTCTCGGCGTGTCTGTGTTGCATTGTCGGTCTTCAGTTTACAGCCACGATAAGTCACGCACGTTCATTGTGCATCTGCATATTACGGGCAATCGTGGTTCATGCGTTTGTAACCAAAAGTGTTTTGTTTGAAAATTTGTTCGCCATAGACTGTATAGGATATCCCTTAGATTATTATAAAGCAAGAGAATTTTTTTTAAACATTTTTTCTATTTGATCTCCTAAATTTGTGTTTAAAAAAAAACTACAAACATTTTTGGAATAATTTATAAAGAAAAATGTAATTTCCTATGTACTATGTACTAGCATGCTTCTTCATAATTTATTGATGCGTATACGTGTATGTTCAAATATGGACTATTCTGTATCCAATTTTTTTTTCTCAAGATTATCAATTTTTATAAATAAATGGTCACCTGAACGAAATTTACATTAGTCACGATTTTGTTCATTGTAATTCACTCGTAAATGTATTAATATTTATAATTGTAGTTAGTAAGTCCGTGAACAAACATATAAAACCAACAAATAAATTGCTTGTGATTGAAAGGTTGTTCCTTCAAAGAAGCCACTGCCCGCCAATTATTTTTATCAATTTAAAAATACTACCAACTAATCCCAAATCAATAGAAAATAATTAAAAATATAGTTTCGCTAAATTACGTTGCAATTGAATACACGAGGTGAAATAATCTTCATCGTGTAACTAATGATTAATATTCAACTATGATAAACTGGAAAGCTTTGCACAGTTAAGTCATAACTGTCATTATTTTTTTTTACCATTATTAGTTGACATTTATCTATATTTACCGACATACAAGGCGTTGTAATACTTATTTTATATATTCATAATTAAAAACAAACATTTGATATACCATTTAAAATGTTTGTGTGGCCTACGAGCTCACAATTTTAAAAACAAATTCGTTAAGTTAATTAGTTCATACAGTTAAATAATAAATTACTATTTACCATACACTTTTCTCGCATATTTAGATTGTCATCATCGTTACAATATCAATATAAATATATAGACATTTTTTTCTTCGTTAATATAATATAATATATTATAGTGTTATGTAAAAACTGTGTACCTAGTACAGATTAATTATACAATAAATTATAGCTATACAACTAGAATTATCAATAATTAATCAAATCATCATTTAATTAGTAATTAGTGTAATATGTAATGCGATAATTCTAAAAATTTAAGCATTTAAGGTTTATATAAACATGTCTATATTTTGCTATTGTACTAGGGAGCCAAAGTATAATTTTTTTTTTAAGAATCTTGAAAGAGATACTATATGTTTAGTTTCTAATGATAATTATATATTGTACATTTTGTATAAATAACAGTTATGTTTAGTTGTATCCCCATTTGGCCATATCTACCAAAATAATACGTATTTTAGGTGTCCCGTGTTGTTATCCCTATACATCGCCCACGTCAACGCCCCTGCACTGGTTAATTTCATATTTTCCTGATACAGTCAGAAAACAATTACAAAATTGTGCATTGGGACATTTGAGTCTGCAGGCTAACGAGCACATAAACTGCAGAATTACGATGCCATCAGCTAAATAATTTAGATAAAATACAACAACCACGGCACACGTATACCAAATCTATCCGTAAATTTCCAAATTAAATCGTGCTTGTCAAGTAGGTAGGTACTTATAATTTATCATAATATTTGTCTGCAATTTTTAATACAAGAGCAATCATGATTATTAAATTACTTTCTTAGATCGGTTCTATGTATTTATAAGTGATAGGTACATGAAAGCAAGGAGCATCGAAAGACAATACATATTTTAATATGCTCTATAACACGGAGTCATGGACGACGGACTACGATAAATTCTAATAATTGTGAATTGTTTTCTTTTCCATAGAAAAAGTGGTATTGTTCTTAAATAAAAATTATATGGACACTAATAGTTTTAATACATTTTTATTTTAATCCATCATTTTGGCGGTAACATAATCCTTTCATTCTTTTCAATATATGCGGGAGACTTCACTTTCCACAAATATGTTCAGATATTTGCATCTATCTACAGTTAACACACACACACTACACACAAATATTAAAATGAAATTTGAACTGCAGAAAACTATAATAATATGTACCACTAGTTGCGTAACAATTAGATTTACAATGAACATGGCAAAAATAAGCCATTGGAACCATTGGAGCCATTTGGTTATTATAAAAAAGCTCTGAAAACAATTTTGTTTTAAAAATAAAATAATAATATGTAGTTAATTGTTCCTATACATCTTCAAAATTAAATTGGTAAAATTAATAGGACAATTACCGTTGACTTAATTTCTTCAGCCAGTCAAAATACACTAAGTACTTACATAATGTTTTTATAATAATATTATTTTTTCAAACGTAACAAAAAATAAATAACCGTATAAAATAAAATCATATTTTTTTAAAAATAATATCTATAAAAACTTAGATTGTCAATATTCAGTGATGAAACATCAGACCCTATCTGTAGTCGTTGGACCGTGGCCAAAGCCGCAATGTCACCCTATCGTTCGCCACTGATTATACAGGGTGATCCACCAAGCATGCTCAGTGCTTGCTTTAATTTTTTCCTTTAATAATGTAATTATTCAAATTCAGGTTTTTCCTAGGTACTTAAGGACCACATTTCCAAATACTTGGATTTTTATTTATACTTACCAAGGACTAAGGAGTGTCAAGTGTCTTGTGGCGATACCGCAACTTCTTTTTTTCAAACGAAAATAATATTTTTACTGTGAATTATCAAGCAAATTACTTTTGAACATTTTAATGTATCTAAATCCAAAATCAAACTGCTGGTTTTTGAGTTTTTTTTAAATTTTATTCATTTAAGATGAAATATATTACTATTATTATTTATCTATTTCTTAGGCAAAAGAATACTGGGCCCAACTGCAATATAATTATAGGTTTTGAAGATGTGGGTTCTACAATGATTTAAAATGTATTGTAATAACTAATTAATATTGGTTTATCAACATTTAATCATTTATACAAATTTTCGGAGTATAATAAGTACTAGATTAAATACAACTAACATTTAACTATTCTATTACACAATTGTTAAGGACTCAATATAATATGGATAATTTTAGAAGCAAGGCCAACGATTGAATTTTTATTTTATCAGATAACTATCCGCTTAACAATTTACAGTGTATAAAGTTCGTTCTTATTTGTAAGAAATAATAAAGTATCTTCAAAGGACACTCCTTATAATATGGGATGACAATCATATTGTGCTTAAAAATTCCAAAAAAAAAGAATTTGAATAAATTCACAATCGACAGAAAAAAATGGAGTGGTGGACATGCTTGATGAATCACTCTGTATATTATAATTCCAACTTACTATAATAATCTTACACACTAACACACTTGTACGTAGTTGCACATTTCATACGTGACGTGATTGACACCCGACCGCGATTTGTAAGAAAAAAATATATGTCGAATTTTTTACTTAAATTTTTTTTTCTTCCGATCGCTCGACCTTCGTGATGTTTTCGAATCGTTCGATCGTATAATAATAATGCATAACAATATTGTACATTATACACTACCTATACATAATATTAATATGTTTATGTATAATAATAGAGGTAGGTACGCCCAGGTAGTCGTATAGTATACCTATTGTGATGTCACACTATAGTTTTTTTTTTATTTGTTCACCTATAATACGTGCGTAGTGTAAAGGTATATATGACGGCTATCAGATCGTTCTTGGACAAGGATTATATAGATATATTATAAATTATTAAAATCTACCAACAGATCTTTAGTCATTAATTCGTATACATATTAGTATGTTGCAAAATAATACATTCAATCTTCTTACCTAGTGCTTTACTGTTTTAGATTCCGAGCGAAGCATGTTTTACAATGACAAGTTTTTTTTTCTTCTTCTCCTATAGTCGATTTGTGTGATAAACAAAGACTACAATAACTTATATTAACGTTTTGATTAACCGTACAATCGTTTACTATTGTAGTATACTGTACATATAGTAATAATAATTAGAGTTGCCAACTCGGTAAATTTTAAGGCTAAATGTAAATGTACGTAAATTGTATACCGATGTTTGTTTTCCACCGTTGTTGAAATCGATACATCGAATGACACTCAATTTAAATGTTTTTTCCATCGTAATAACTTTTATTTATATAAGTACTAATTATTGTAATATTAAAAATCTATTTAGTCTATTTTACTATTACCAAACATATTCTATATTTTAAACATTTGTTTAAGGTTTCCTATCAAAATATTATGTTTAGTACAAATGGGAAATAATTAACATTTCTATGTAAACACAGACATTAATCCAATTGAATGGACAAATTAGGAAAAGAATGTTATATACCTATTTAAATCAAAAATGCACCGTACTTTATTCAAACATTTTTAGAAAAATAATAATACCTAAAAAATGTAGGTACTGATTTACCAAATTGCACGTAAGTACATATTATACCAAACATTTTCACTTGTCAATTCCACATCCTCAATAATAATATTATGCCCAAAAGTACGTGACATTGACGCAATATTTTATTGTCAAATATAATATTATTATTATATGGTCACGCGTTCGTAATAATATAATTTCTTGTAAACTTTCCGGTGTCGGTTTACGACCGTATAAGCGTAATGCTTAATATGCATATAATATATACAGGGTGATTCACCAAGCAAATTAAAATTCAAGAGATTTTTTGTACTACTTAAGAAGTATCCTGTGGAGATACAAACTTTGAAAAACAGAAGTTTGAACCCTTTCTACAGTACATTATTTCGCGGATAATTTTTATGAAAACTTTGACGTATCAAAATCAAAATTCGAACGATTAGTTTTTCAGTTTCGGAGTTTTCTAACTTTGTGTAGGTACTAAGGATAATAGGTCAAAATAAAAGGCCATGAAAGATATGGGGGTATTGAAAATTTTAAAATTGTAGTAATCAATATTCATCTATGGATAAAATAAGTTATACATAAACATTAATATGAATAATTTATAAATAAACACTAGATCTGATATTACATAGGTATATCATGTGATCGCCGCTTATGATAATCACAGTTAATGTAATCAATGTACAAAATATAAAATTATGTAGGTAGGTACTTTAATTTTCGTTTAGTGTTATCAGTCGGTTTATGTTATCGATTATGTCCAGTACCAAGGTGATTACTTTAAGCGGCGACCACTGTATTTTACACTTTTGTGAAACATTTTTAACTTTTAAGGTATATATTATCCTTGGTATAAACATTTTAATAACTGAGAACCCACTCATTCAAATTTTGAATAAATTAAGTACATTAACCTACATTAAAAAATTCAAAAAAATGGTCCAAAAAAAATGTACGGTAAAAAGTGGGATTCTCATTTAAAAAATAGCCACAGACCATTTCAGGTAGTACAATAATCTCAAGAATATGAAATTTCGGTATTTAAGTATATTTAAAAAAATCAAAAAATCAGAATTTCAATGCACTATTAACTGGACAAATGGTGGTGAGCACTCGGTGAATCACCCTGTATAAGCACGGTGAACCAGCATGATTTTCCGTTTTCCCGTTTTAGTTTAATCGGTGAAAACGAGAAAACACGGTGGGCCACCTGTAACATACGTAGGTAGGTACATATCATAATATTATATCGGTAGAAATAATATAACAAAGAAAGTCGTATTGCAAATACTCGTCGCTATCTGCTAATTTATTATATATTTCTGAATTTGGATTTGATAATAATATGGTCTTTAAGAACCTATATTTAAAAATTCCAATAGTCTGAATTCGAATAAATTTATTATTCACTGAAAAAGTGATGTACACACTATGGGCAGGCACGATTTTCCGTTTTCCCGTTTTAGTTGAATCAGTGAAAATACGATGGGCCACCTTAGCTGTGCGTACATAACATGTCGGTAGAAATAATTTGATATTATAGAAAGTCGTATTGCAAATATTCGTTGCTAATAATACATTATATTATTTTTTTTTTACTATGGCGATGGCGTGCGGATGATACCTACTTACATATTATTCTAATATAATACTGCAAATGTTGCATGCACTCGATTATACATAATATCATTATGATGTATATGATATATACGTTTTTGATTTTTCTTGTTCCGGTGAATACTTCACATAATTAAACGTTAGATACAACATATTATATGTATATTATTATAATATGGTCCATAGAACGTGTGGTGCAATTAAACCATAGAACAAAGCAACTTCCAACGAGTACATATTATTCGCGATTTCGCATAGGTATAGGTACTCAAATATTTTTTTTTACTTAAAAATCGGTTTACGTTTACTTTCACCGTTTTCTTTACTATTTACACATTATTTTTGTATAATATATTATAATATTATGATTTTTCGTTTCCATATCAGCTATAAATTATAATACTTATATTTATAGGCACCTACCTCCCTACCTAGTTATAGTATTTTTTACACGTCATAATATTGCTTAATGCTCAAGTGAGATATATTTTCCGTTTATGTCAATGTATGATATTGATAAAATGTGATATTAGCTATCATAAAGATGATAAGCGAAAACATAAATTTCCTCATACCAATGGGAGAACGCAGACTAATTTCTCCCACTAGGGCCAGTCAGAAGGCAACCTCAACATTTTGATTTTTATAAAACCTGGTAAAATATCTACAAAAATTATAAATTGAACGTGTAGTTTATGGCTGTATTATAATAGTAGTTCGACTTGTAATATTAAGATCGATAATACATTAATACCTAAGTAATAATAATAATAAAAACAGAAATTCGATAGTAAGTTAATTATATAGCTTTGAATATTGCTCGAAAGTGGAAAAAGAACATTATTAATAACGGGTTCAGTTTGTCATTAATTTAATTTAAAAGTGAGTGTATAAATATTATTAATAAGACTATTATCATGATTCCGAGTTGGAGTATGCGTTATATTATGTATATTGTATTTAGGTTTTGAATTTCAAATCTATATCTACCTATAGTGTAAAATACAAGGAGTGAAAAAATAAAATATATTTCTTAAAATATTCGATGCGGTGCTAAAAATATTAGAAAATAATCAAAATTTGCGTTCTGTTCAAAATAGCTGCGTCTGTACATTTCACACTGTATTTTCCGCACTTTCCAATCTTTGAATGTGGAGCTTTGTGAAACACTGAAACGTTTGTAACAACTATTGCGTTTCGTTCTCGAAGTACAAATACCTATTCATACTAAACAGGAAAAAAAAATTACAAAAATAAAAACAACACACCGATGTAAAACCAACGACTGCTGTTTCTCGCTTCGGTTATATAGCAATAATAATAATGTTCATGCAATGTGACGACGATGCTTGCGTGCATAAAACTACCTGCAAACATGACAAAAAAAAATAAACCTGCGACACGTGTCGTTTCGATTTGTTACTGCTGCGCTGTACATATATTATATTCCTATGCAGAAGTAGGCTTTTTTTGTTTTGTTCGTCTCGACCAAACTAAAGGTACAAGTGATATTGTACATAATATTAGTAATATCGTATAACGGATTTAGAAATGTGAAAAAGTGGGAGGGAGTGGGAGGAGGTGGACTAAATTATTTTCATGAACAAATACAATTATAATTTTAGTACATAAAAGAATACCTATAGATAGCAATATTATAGTCAAGATTTTTATTTATACTTTAAATAGGTAATAAATGGATTTTTACTTTTTATACTATACATAGGGACCAGGAAACATAGATATTCATTATCTCGAAAAGTATATTGACTTCAGTATAAAATTAAAACATTTCTAGACAAGAACTTTTACGACATGCATAAGTCTATAATGGATTTGTGTTTTTTAATAATTTTACATTATTTTATGACAACATCCATTTCTGATGTAAACAACACATTTTTGCCGAGGCTTAAAATATAAAAACTCAATATCGATCCATATAATTACCGATATTATTCCACCTACATATTGGTGCACTAATCAGCTCATCTAAATCTTAAATTGTCATAAGCTATGAGTTACTAACTATTATACTGGTTAGTAATGTAACAAACATAAGATAACACATTCGTATGATAAATTATAACATGATGATGATACATTCTACTTGAATATGAAATCAAAAAATATTATAATGTATAGTAATGTAAAAAGAGCGAAAAACTTGAATAATTACAACGATATAAAAGACTACAAAATATGTAAGCATACGAAAAAATGCATACCCATGTGTTTATTTAAAAATTCTCATCAAGAAGATTGTGAAAACGTTTTTTTTTTTCGCTTTAATGAGTGTTTACCGTCAAAAGAATCGCCCTGTATATACGATCAAAGCATTTTAACGAATTCGTATTGTTTCTTGTACCGAGAAGAAAGCGAGAGAAAAACCTACGTACACCGTTTGTCGTCAAACCATCGAGCAACCTACGGACAGTTATTATGTCGAATGATCTCAAGCGCGGTACCTAGTGAAAATCTGACAGAGCAAAATTAATATTGAAAGAAAAAATAAACAGTGAGCGAGTCACGTGCACTGCAACGACTTACGCGTATGGCAACTGTGGTGTTACGACTAAACTGCAACAAAATATAACAATAATATGATCGGTGGTGGGTAACATTTTAAGTGCAACGCGCGTGTAATTTAAATACGAGTTAGTCATAATATTATTTTAAAACGATAAATAGATATTATAGTTTATACGTTTATGGTTTTTCAGCTGTCTTGCGAAATAAATACATATTACGAAGATATGGAGTAGAATATGTGTTTGGTCGGCGCCTACTTCGAAATATGTAATTATGTTGTCTCCGGCCTTAGTGTACTTTCTGAGTAATAAAAAAATAACAATATTATAATATATTACGCATTATAATAATTGTATCGTTTTAAAACCTATCCCACCCCGTAAAATACATTTACAATATGGTTTTCACGACTGTGCCGCTATAATATTATGATTCTGACAGTTTTCACTCAACACCGCTGTTATAATAAATATTATAATACATATTATCATATACAATGCCGATTCAGATTCTGTAGTGGCTTTGATATTTGGTTACAGAAAAAAAATATACATTTTAAATATCAAACAGGGATTTACTAGACGGATACAGACATAGCGGGTACAAACTATGGTTTTTGCATCAAAAGGCTAAAATATAATGGTGTGTTTCATTTAAATATTAAATTTAGATTTATATTTAAAAAAGCTCCTATAATGTGCAGCTTAAAAATAAAAAATTAGGTTCCATTTAGGTTATGTATATTACGTATCTGTACTGGCGGAATCGATATGCTATATATATTAGTGACATAACTGATGTCTTAGGGTCTCATTACAATTCTCTGATATTTTTACTTCGTCAATGCAAAAAATAATAAAAAACAAACAATAAATCATACTAAACAGCAATTTCATCCAAAAAATCTTTTATAACTGTTAATAATAATATTAACCTTAAATCTAATCCAATAAATATTATTTTACAAAAAAAATCAGCCCATCTTGTTTGTTTAATTGATATTTTAAACGATTTTAATCACTCAAAATCTCACTTCTAAATAAATAAGTATAATGATAATGGTATAGATTCCGCAGAAAGGTTATATAAATAAATTGTCAAATATTATGCTACACGAATGTATTATAACAAATACCAAAACTATTTTGGGACACACTTTTGTCCATATTATAGGCTTTTAAGTTTTAATTAATATTACCGTACAGAAATGGAGAGCTATTTTAAGCCATATCATAATACTATATAGGCTGTAGGACGTAGGTATATGTAATTTATGAATTTTTTGTTGGCGTTCCTATTCCTAGTGTTACAATAACAATGAATAATCAACAAAACGTTTATGTACATTTTTATATTTTCCTCATTCCTCTCAGAATCTAAAATCTTTTTTAAAAATGTATCATCAGTACCTATAGTTGAGTAATATCATTGATTATACAATCAATGGTAGTATATTATAATGTAGCTATATAATAGGTACCTACCTATAATTACTTTGAACAACTGTAATAATATAATCATAAATACATAAAAAAAAAATCATAAATCAAGAGACGTGACCATCTATAATAACGAACAATTTTTAACTTTGGACAGTTTTGTGTATTTTCTAGAATTGTCGGTAGTGTCAATAATATAGGTAGTACTGCACTCGATTATTTAAAAAAAAAAATTTACTGTTTATTGTCGTTTACCCATCACAAGTATGCTCCCAGCTGAATAGTCACGTTCTGGTTTTTCTTATATCGCGGTGGAATGATTCTTAATATTGCATTGACTGCACTCATAAAAGCAATAACGTCGTAAAAAATTCATAAACATTTGAGCATTTAACTTAGGTACCTATACCAATATTCTTTTAATCAACACATAAAAAAAAAAAAATAAAAAATATTCCGTGATCTATTTCTTTTCTAAGGTTGTCATAACTCATAAGACACAAGACGTCTATTTCATGTGATTCATCTAAATACATACATATTTAAGTATTTATAACTTACCTATATTCTTTTAATCAAAATGCCAAAAAAACTAATCCATATTCTTAGGACTTAGTTCTATATTTTCGTTTCTACGGATGTCGTAAGATGCAATTATTGTATTCGTTCTTACCGCTTAAAATACGATTTAGCAATTTTTTTTTCATTTAAAACATGTTGCGTTTATGTTTCATGCGATTTGTTTAAACCGTTGATTGGGTTCTACTTCACTGTTTTCTATTTCACACGATTTGAGATTGGTATTGTACGCATTTCGCTAATCTCTGGACGTAACCATAATAATATTATCGTCTTGACGCGTAGAAGAACAATCGGTGTAGGTACTACATTATTGCATATTATACAACGCACGCGCGTCGTAATGTCTCACGCACAAAACCTCGTCGTCGAGACCTGAATTCTAGTTTGATATTCATAATTTAAAGCGAAGCGAAAAAAACAAAAAAAACGTCTCGATTAAAAGAGCTAGGTTAGTATGATATTATATAATATTTTATATTATGTCGTAAACGTTTCGCGTTTGGGATTGCATCGATCGGGCACGACGAGAATAGCAGTCACCGATGACTTAAACGAGTAACGACGAAACAAAAAAAAAAACTGTATAATATAATACACAATACATATGGGTACATAACCTATGTCGGTTAAATGACGTTTGCGCACTATTCATAATGGCGCACATAACTATACTTGTACGTAAGATAAAATGACCCAGAAAAAAAATTAGATGGGAATTATACCTATATTATATTGCCGAGACAGCTTACCGTTGACATTAATTACGATTACTGCGTATAACAGTACACGATGTGTATAACATATTAGATAGGTACCTAGGTAATCTATACACATCGAAATGGATGTTGATCTGTCTGTAAAAGACTCAAAACTACTGCAGGACTGTTTTCAATAAAAGTCATATCAATAGATTTCTTCAGACTTGGACCGTCTTCGTGAATTTAAGGTGTGGCGCCCGGTGGCGGTACAAACTTGGCCGTACAAAATATATATGGCTCTTAATCTATATAATATAATATATAAATGAAAGTTTGTCTGTGTGTCAATGTCACTGAACTCCTCCTAAACGGCTGGATCGATTTTGACGAAATTGTTTGTGTGTGTTTGAGTGGTTCCCTGGATAATTAGATTCACAATTGGATCCGGTAGGTATGTACAACCCGGACACCCGAAAGGAGTTGAACAATCTCAATTTTTTTTAAGAGTTGTCATTTTTTACGGGAAACGAAGTGCGCGGGATCAACTAGTATTTTATAAGACAAATACCAATTTTATATTTTAGTAAATATAATTTCATAAATATATTTTACTCGTATATAAGTAATTATCTTTATTGGTTTTGAAATTATAGTTATTAATATTAATTTGTAATTACCTATGTTATAATATATAAGTCGTTAAGATTTTCCGAGTATAATCAAATATACCAGACTAAATGTTCCATATTTTTATTATCTATAAGTATAACCATATGCTTCATATTTTCTAAACCGTTATCGTTGACTAATACCATTAGACATTGAGCTTTAATAACTCAGAAACTACTCGTCAAAATGTTCATACAGAATTTATTTAAATGAGAAAATGAGAAAATCATCTGCTTTAAAATTAACAGTAAAAAAAACGTTCGCATTTGAAAAAATCATATGTCTTCTGTCTCAGATTATACTCTTGTACAATTGATAAAACATCTATGCATTTTAAAACATAGTCTATATAATAAATTAAATTTAAAACTTTTAAAAATCAAAACTTGAATACATTTTAACTATAGGTACCTAATCAATTTAATTACCATTAATAATCCATTTTGATTTTAAAAGAAAAATATCTGTTCGACTATTTACTTCAAAAAAAATGTGAATATAATTTTTATTGCCACACTATACTCATTCCTTGAAAAAAAAACAACTGAGTATTTTAAAACATGGTTTTTAAGAATACTTAAAACTTCCAAAAATGTTTTCGTTCGGGAAAAAATATGTCTTTACTCAGTATAGTTTAGAATACTCATTCAAAAGAAAAAAACCATCTAGTTATTATGAAAAAAAGTCTCAGTAGGTGTACTAAAAAAAAAACTTCCAAAAATAAAAATTTGAATATCTGTTTAAACATAGAATAAAAAGGGAAGTTAACCTCAATTCACCTATTATATACACTTATGTATTAATTGTCATGTTTTAGTGCACACACGTCAACCTACATATTATATTATATAATATATCTATTTATTATTATTATAATATAGTATCTAATATTATAATATATACCAAGGTACGCATAAGCATACCATACTTCCGCCGGTACTTCTCGGTTGTTATATATTGGTATAATCGATGATAATAAATGGTATTAGATATTATGCTTGCCATAGTGTCCTCACACACACACACTAGATTAGGTTAGAGCACTAATAACATACACTACAATTTATTATAATACATTGTACGGAAATATAACTAATTATTGGAGTGGGCGAAAGCTCACTAATTATAGTGGTGAACTTCGTGGGTCTATATCAAATATTAATACAGATATTCTATTTATTTTATATTTTACATTTGGATTTTACAGCAATGCGTGTTTATAAAAAAAATTATATTTAGCCAATTCACGCTGGCGTTTCAACTGCTAGTTGTGTCATTTATTTTACGCCAAAATAATATCTTATCGATTCGTTGAACAATAAATTATCAACATATTTCATTGGACTGTATTTTCGCCATTGGGTTAGTTTGTACTTTTTCACTGCCAAATGACCATAAAAATATTTTTTAAAAATTACCCTAAATACGAACATCTCATTCAAGAGGTTTTTCACAATTTGTATAAAACTGTACAAGTATGAAGTATAGATACATATTACGTTAGATGTAAGCTCATCAACTTGTGACCGCACTTTTGCCATGGGTAAAATTAACAATTGTGTAAGATCTACTATGAAATATCAAATGTATTCTAACCAAGCTATTCATCTAATAGAAACATTTTTTTTATTAAAAATAGACATTTCCAATACGTTTCCTCGTACATATCAGAAAATAAATATATTTTGGTATATCTGCCTCCATAGTTATTCATAAATATATTTGTGAACATAATATATACAAATTAAATAACCTAGTTCACCTAGAAAAATTAAATGTAGGGCGATTTGCACCTATGTGACTATAATTGGTGTTATGAGCGGCCAACAGAAGAAGCATATTCATATTTCTATTATTCTAATTCCGTAGGTACTATTTAAAAATAATTTGGAAAAACTAACTAAAAAAACAGCGGACAACAAACAATTCAAACAACTTTTAATTGTAATACCTAATAAGTCTTGACAATTTAATATAACTAATATTCCTCATAAATCGATTTTACTGGAATTAAAAAAAAAAAAGTTCAGCGCAAGGCTATATGAATATTTTACGAGCGTTAAAAATCAAATGTTGATTTTATCAGATATTTAATAATTTAATAATATATTATTAAAATAACGATTTTTCTGAATTTATTTTATTTTATTTTGCTGAATTTAAAAAATGTCAAATCTAGAATCTAAAAATATGCCACTATTAATTAAATAAAATTATATTTTTCTAATGTTTTTTTTTTTTCAACAAATGTCGATACTTTTTGCTTGTAAAAAAACTTGAAAATGTAATATTATATAATTAAGGTTTCAAGAAGGATCCAATTGCCAAGTGATAACTTATAAGTAATGACTGATAAGTTATAACTTATTAGTAATAACTAACAAGTTATAAACTTATAATTTATAATAAATAAAGTAGTAACTTCTGCACCATAACTATTAACGTTGATCATTGTCAATGTTTTATAATCAATGCAATATACAATCGCCTATATCAAAATACGTACCTATAAAAAAAATATATTTTCATGACTTCGTTGATGTATTTCAAGAAGAGCAAGATTAAAAAATTTGAAATAATTCAAATTGAATACATAGCTTGTTATAAATGATGTTTCAAGTTTAAAACTCGTGCAATGAAAATGTTACTTAATGTGTTTTGATTTATTTACCTCTCACGAATACGAAAAACAAAAAGTAAAAAGCAAATATCTTATTGGTGATAAGAATCAAGTCGTTCTGGGAAGAGAGTCAATTATTTTCGAAACACTTCTTCTAATAATTATTACTTCTTCTTCTATATCAATGGATTAAGTTACTTTATTAATTATTACTATATTACTTTTACACACTACTGTGTATTACAGAACAATATTGGACATTTTTTTTGCTCATTACTCAACTGAGCGATAAACTATATCAACAGATATTAGAACAAACTTTTAATACTTTATCTCGTCATACTGAAACGACAGTTTTTTCAGCAACTAATGAACTTACACAGTTCAGAGAGTTTTTGAAACTATGTAATCCATTTTTCCATGCAAGCATAGCAAATGCCAAGTGACGTAGTTACGTATTAAAAATAATTAAATTAGATTCAACATCAATTGTTTGATGAAGTTTTTGCAAGTACCTACCTAACAACACGAATAAATCTAATTATTCCAGAAGCAAAATAACAACATAATATACTCAGTCGCTTTAAAAAATCTACACGTATGACAAAACACACTAATAGATCCAAACACTAAAATATTTGACTTCGTGTACAGAAATAACATATAAATATAATACTAAATACATACTTCTATGATTGGCAATCAAAATAAAATTTTAAATAATATAATTTCATTATATATCATAATCAGTTCACTGATCAGTTCACTGTAATGTAGTGCAGTGTGTTAAATATGAATTAAATTACATTATACTGTAGCACACAAAAAAGATTCTGAGAAAAAGCACTCTTACCTATCATGTTTTACAAAGGATATTTTATAATGTATTTATATTACCATAAGCAGTCTTGTAAATACTTAAAAAAAACTTTGAATACTTTTAAAATTTAGTACTTGGAAAGTATTTGTATTTAAAAATCAAATACTTTTCTATGAGTACTTTTCAAAATTAAAAAGAATTTTTCGAAACATTTCCGATTGGATTTTTTAATCATAATACATGAGGTATATTATTTTATTTATAATTAAAATCAAATTATTATACATTTATTTGAATATTAATTGATTGTTTTGTAATTCATTAATAACTGTTTATTGCTTAAAATTAAAAAAAACTCATTTTTATTTATATTTATTTTTAGTTTAAAATGGAGTAGGTTTTACTAAGTTATAAAGATAGTTGAATGTGACATCATAACTTATTCAAATTATTTTTTTTTATTATTATTATTGATCCTCAAGCCCGGCATATATAGCCATTAGCTGATTGTAGGGTTGTATTGTGGTGGTGGTAGGGTTTGTAACTGTGAGTTTTTACACGTGAGTGCTTGTGTTTGGCAGAATTTTTAAGTGGGTGCCCGTAGGTATCTGCCATGCTCGGGTGGGAGATGGCAGCCTTTCTCTCCGGACACCGAGACTGCCCTAAGAAAAATGTCACCCGTAGCCGGGGGTTCGAACCGGTGCCGGTGCGCATCACAACCGACGCCTTAGTCCGCTCGGCCACTCCGTCCCCCTTATTCAAATTAGTAGGTAATAATAATTAATTATAAAATATATTTTCTTAACTTATTCAAATAAGTAAAATAAAAAAAGTATGTGAAAAGTATTTAAATACTTTTCAAGTTTGTTTCAAAATATTTTTTCTTAAAAGTATTTTAAATGTATTTTAAATACCTACTTTTTGAATGTATGTATTTGGACCTGTATTTAAAAACAATTTTTTAAGTAGTTTAGACTACAAGACTCGAAGTAGTTTATTTTCAATTCATAATATTATGGTAGTTTAAATTATTTTTTTACCAATACATTGGATATTTAAATTATAAAAAATAAAAATTGATATAAGTATAAATTACTTGCAAAAAAAATAACTAAAATCGATATTTATTTTTTCAATTTAACATCCAATTTTGTTAAAATGTTAACTTTAACGGCTTATAATATAAATTGGTGACCAACTCAATGGCAAGGTATGTACACGTCTTGAAATTTACAATACTTAAAGCAGAGAGAGCTCGCCGGTTTTTAAGAACCAATTGCATTGGTCATACTATATAAGAAGTTAAACTCTGTTGTTAACAAACGTTTACTTGAGTTTATTATAATGCAAAAATACGCACTTCACATTTTGTTGGGTGAGTACTAGAATAGTATGATCAAACAAATATGTAATTAACATAGTTTTTTCATACTATATAAAATGATTAAGCAAATCTAAATATTAATATATATATACCTGTTCGTCTTAAAGTGATTTTAAAGTTTATTTTTTTTAGAGATTTTAAGTGAACTTAAAGACTAAAGTTATACAAACAGACAAAAAAAATATAGTGATTTTAAAATCATTGTAACAGAAAATAAAATCTGAATCAACTATTATGCAAAATCAGAAAAACATTCTTTCATTGTTCCAATAACGAAACTGTTAATTTCGAACACGCGATTGTATTTGTGATACCAGTTGTAACGAAACTTTTTTATTTTATTCTGACTCATAATATATTATAATTGGTACCTATATGCTGCATTGTTCAACAAATAATTCAAAGCTCTTATAAAAAACTAAACAACTTATTAATATACAACCACTGCAGTATATATCAATTAAAATATAGGTAGGTACCTATAGTTGACCAACGTAAATGTTTCTATGGAAGTAATTAATCTAAAATATCTGAAATATAATTATTTATGGGCGCTTAATACACTTTTTGTCTACAAAACAAAAAAGGTTTCTTAAATTTTAAAATTTGATAGTTTTTTATAGACAATATTCATAAGTTTAGATTCTTATAGTGATTGTAAATGATAATGTGAATTTTTTTTTTATCACGTCCATCACTTGTTTTTGAGTAGAAAATATTATACTCCAATTTTGAACTTTGAAGGTGATCGCTAGTATCGAATTGGATTTTTTATAATTGGTTAAAATTAGAAAATTTCTAGTAATTGTCAAAATTAAAAAAATTTAAAGTATGGAAAAATGGAAATATTAGCACAATACAGGTATTTAACGAAATTCTTTTATTTTGTTGTGATTGAAAAATGAATAATTAGATGCTTACTCGAAATTTTACCAAATACACTTTACCTTACCATTTTCTTGACCCAATAACATTTTTAAAAATAATATTGTTGATCATTTTCAGCTATTTATAAATTTTTTAAAGCATTGAATTGTCTTGTTAGAACTCAAAATATATTAACCATAAAAAAATTCCACAATTATATAAAATTATAGTTTTATATTCAGAATTACTTATTTTATCGCAGATTATTTTATGGCTAAAAATTCATATTTTTCAATGTTGTTTGCTTAGGATTAACAATTTAATATAGGGTTCTTTATATGCTGATTTTACAGAATTTTTAAAATACAGAAAATGTGTATACATATTATTTTTGTAGTCATTTGAAGTTCAATTTTCAACGAAATTGGATATTCAAAGAAAAAATATTGATTTTTCCTTTCACGATTAAAGTTATTCTGTGGAAATTTAAAAAATATTAATAGTATTTCCTTGAAACATTTTGTCCTTATCTACATAATATATTTTTATTTTCTATGAACATTAACATTTTTAAAATTGGTATTCAGATTAATTTAAAGCTATTTATATCATAAATAAATTATTCACACAGCTCTACGATATCTATTGACATGTGACCTATAAACTTAACAAACTATTCACAATGCTACATTATTATATACCTATTATAATAATAAGAATCATATTTTTATAGTGTCTGTGATGCTTTTGAAAAAAATAAGTAAATCCTACTGTTTTTTTAATAGGAAACTAAATTACTTGTAGACTATGAGTTATTTATTTAAGTAATTTTTAATTAACTGTTAGCGTTCGAGTTAATATAAATAAGTTTTAAAATACTCTTAGAAATAGACGCTGACACAGTCTCCGCACAGAATCTTTTATTGTTGTATTCAATAATTTATCATTAAATTCAAATGTTAACACATTGCAGTGAAATAGTCAATGAAAGGGTATACTATCGGAATATACTGCGCATAGCAGAGAAATTTAATGGGTTTGAAAAAAATTTTATTTGTTTCTATAATTTGTAAAATTTTGTGACATATATATTAGATATCTATAAGAAGTGTTTGAATACAATTGGGTTATTTACCATTGTTGTTTTCAAGCGTTTTAGAATGAGCTGTTTTAAGTAGGAATATGAATGATGGTGTAATTATAGATTTGAAATCTAATATAAAAACATTTAACAATGACCTAATGATAGTTTTGTAAAATTACTGTCGAAGGATTTAGTTTGTCGACACCAGAAGTGTCACGTGAGTGGGATTTTTGGTTGCTGGCAAGAAAGATGTGATAATCCGGATGTCGCCTGTAGGCTGTCTTGATTCGCATGGGGACTTACAATTTAGGTGAGGGGGCTTAACAGCGGGTTTTCGATATTTATGAAGTGGCATATGGATTTTTTGAATTCCGTAGTTTGACCTATCCAGGTTACATTAACCTCAGGCACGGATCCAGAGCAAAAATCTGAGGGGGGGGGGGCAATTTTTTTACAACACAAACACAATTACAATATATACCTTATTCTTAATTAAAATTTTTTTTCCAATGTTATTATCTTAATGTAATAAATCAATTAATGATTATAATAATATAATTAAAACCAAACGTCTTTTGATATTATCGCTAATTCCAAAACGATCAATTGTAATTGGAGAAATAATATTTCCTTGATTAACTTGACCTCATCTAACCTTGATAAAAAGCGTAAGTACGTGGAACATCTTATTTTGTTGGTGTATAAGGATGATTCATGCAGCTTTTTCCACAATGTTCGGAGCACAGGTTCTAATTCAGGCAAATGCCTACAGATGTGTCCGTTATTATAGAATTATTGTTGTCATTGGACCATTTAGCAGCATTAGTGTGGTTCTTCTACCTTAAACTTAGTAGGGAAATGGACGTGATTCCAAAAACTCAACAGTTTTGGTATTTTATCATATCAACGAAGAAAAAATGGTGGGAGATAAATTTTTGTTTATCGTTGTATTACGTTCACTGAGTTAACGATATCATCGGTATTAATATAAGATATTTACAGAAAATAGATTTTGCGTTGAAAATATCCATAGAAAGTTTTCAGTTTGTAATTTATTGTTTGGTGGCGGATCGTCTTCAGAGTGTTTATTTGATTTAATTCATGCTGTTAACGGCGGCGGAGCTACTTGCTTGATCTGCGTTAATATATTTGGCTGTGAAGGCTGTGGCATACGTTTTGATTAGGAATCGGTGGTGGTTTTGTTTGTGTTGGACGGCAATGCAAATTGCGATAGCTATGCGCAAAGAGAAGATAAGCTAATTAAGGGCAGATAAAGCACAACATGGATGCGATTATTTGCATAATACTTTATAAATTAGTTCGTTACACACACACTTTTTTTTTTTGAGAGAGAGAGAGAAAATTTGCAACGTTGGAGCCTCGAATTTTTTTTTTAAATAGACATGCGGCGACAACAGTAAAAAAAATATTTATTTTATCTAAATTTAAATATTATATGCGTTTGGAGTATTTGTACTAGCTGGTGTGTTCATTCAGTGACAATACGCGAATGCTCAGAATTTATTATAAGATCTGTGATTGCAGGAAAATTATTATTTACAAGTTTTACGCATATTGGATGTGTAAATGTAATCAGATAATATTTATACCAATATAAAATAATATATAAATCTTAGATAATATATTGTGCACCTACTGAAGGGCTTCGTTTAATTATTAGGAGGGTATTATAATATTTGTTGATGTGTACTATGAAATTAAATTAGAAACGGTAATGATTAGTAGAGCTCGGTTAAAATTGCGTCCAATAAAATTGTCTCTTTGTTTCATCGTCTGTTCAATGATATTTTTCATTGTACACGTATACACATTAAGAAAATCTAAAGTGAAAATCGAAAAACGATAAAGTATGTAGGTACCAATTAAACTTAATTTCAAATTATTTCGATACATAATATAAGGTCACTTGAAATCTTTTTTATACACTTCGACCCGAACGAGTGTTGACTAGCCGTGGCAATTATATTATAAATTATTATAAAATTGAGGAACGTCTTTGTACTATTGTACTATATCTTTGCTCATAGTCAAAATATGTAGTTAGAAGTTATTAATAAGTTAATCACTGGATGTTTTCTACAACACTGACAAAAATTGTGTAACAGGATAATTTTTTTTATGATTACTGCAAGAGAAAATCTTGCAATTTATTTTCAGTAAAATCAATTATTATAAGTGTCACGACTCAAATAAAATATTAATAATTTAATATTTAATATTAACTCAAACCTTCAGTGGAATCTCTGCAGAACTTAAAGTCCTAGGGGAAATAAATAATTTAAATTATCAACAGTTTTGACTTTTATTTGACTTGTAATAAAAAAAAATATTTATAATTATATAATATTTAGTTTTGCCAACTCATCAGTCATAAATGATTTAATTTTTTTTGTTTTTGATATTCCCGAGACACATTTAATGATTTAATTATATTATGTAATAATAAAGATGAGGTTCATATTTTTTTCGGGTTTTCCAACATGGAGGTACATTTATTCTTAGAAGTTTCACAATTAATGTTTTGAGTTTTATTCGGTAAACAATTATAAAGAGATTTTGAATAACGTTTGATTAAATTAAAATTGGCAATAATCGCAGTACTTTAAACATAATTATTAATTTGTTTTTCCATTTGATATTATTGTATCTTGTTTTGACATAACAACTCTGTATTTGCTTTCGATAAGTTGGAACTATAAACAAAATAGGTTACTCGACCATCTTGAAAAAATCTAACGTTGTTTTCTGAGGATGATGGTATATAAATTGGGTCAAGTGGACGTCTCTTTGGATATCGTGGATACGGAATTTGGTTTAACGCCGTTTGTTCAACAACGTAGCATTTGTGCATACTGCATAAGTTAATTAATGGTAAATTATCCTATTCGGAGATCCCAAAGACGATACAATTTAAATATCCTGCTTTTAATACAAGAAATAACAGTCTTTTCTTAGAACCACCACGTTTGACAAATATAATTAAAAACAATCCTAGTATAGTGCCTATAATAATGTACTTAATTTTGATATCTCTTTTGATTCACATTTTCAATTAAAAAAAAAGTAATAAATATATTATACCTATTCAATTGTAATAAATCCTTGATTTTACCTACTTTAATACAATATTGTATAATATTTTGTAAAACTGTATTTACTCATTTCCCTTTTTTTGTGTTTAAAATTATAAACAAAATATATTTGTGATTTATGTCTTTGTGGTCTGCAATAGCATTATCACTTATCGTGTATACATAAAAAAAAAGCACACACACACATCGTTGTAAAATCAATACATTATCGCTCCTCTCAGGATCTAAAAATGCTGAAGAAGTAGGTAACCACTCTGATAAATAGAGTTGTAAGTTGTAAGTATCAAGGGTACCTCGTCATTAAATAAGTCACTGTATTTAAATTCAATTGCAAAATATCATTGCATATGAAAAACAATTATGAGAGAAGATGGCCTGTAAGCCTTTATTACTAAGAATTTATTTTATGATATATTAATTGTTTTACTATTAAAGTAAATTATTTTATTATATAATACGTAATATTAGTAACTCCCGGTTAGGCTATGATGTTTGAATTGAAAACATAGCATTTAAAAAAAAATTATTGTGTGTATAAAATATAATAATATAGCTAACTACTTATATCTAATGTTTCAAATCCCCACGAAAAATATTTTTGAATTACAACAAAATAATTAAAATTACTTTATTATTACTTTTCCTTTAAATATCTAATTTCGTCCAAATATAAACTTTGTCTATATAAAAAAAACTGTCCTTATACATTTTTCAGAACTTTGGGTTCCAGTCTGAACTATTCACGAGAAACCTTGTACCTATTTAATTATCAAGCCTTTGCTATAAAAATTGAACATTTTATACATTTCTAAGAACAAAATAATTTTGTCAATATGTATCAAATAAAACTAAAAAACAAATAGAAAATATCAAATGTTTATAAATATCTCAAAGAGAGTCAAAATATTTTGAAAATTATACCGAGTAAAAGAAATTTTAATATAAATATTTTTGAGTTAGGTACAAAATCGAATCGAAGCATTTTTTCTACTCCAGACGTAATGATCGACAGAAAAAACACACACACACACACGCACACGCGCATTTGTAAAATAAATATGACAATATACATTCATCGCTGCACTCAAAATCTCAATATATGCACTGAAATATTATATTATAGCTCTCGATAAGGATAAACTATTATCTGTCATAATGTCTGTATATTTTGGTTTCTGATATGTTTATTTAGATTCGGTGCAGATGTCGACTTGTTTTTTAAGCAATCTGATATTTGTCTAGAGATACAAGACTAGAATATACATATACGTAGTTCTGTCGATAAAAACAATTTCAACTCGAATATACCCTCGATACCTGTAAAATGTTTCAAAAGTATATGGTATATGGTATAAACGCATAACCCAAAATATTATGGTCTATAGTTGGCTGGTCCAATGACGCGCAACAATATCGAATTAGTTGTAAACCGAATCAAATGTTCTAGGTTACGAGTACGCTCAATTAATCGATAACATTTTAAAAATTAACACGACGCTATTAAAAGTTTTTCTCTGTACATTTCACGACGACAAAGAAAACAAATTCAATACTCCAATGACCCATTTGTTACACTTTAACATAGAACATTTAACTTCAACTATATCTCAAAAATGTATACTGCATAATGTTATAGTGTCTGCTGCAGGTTTCTGTACGTTAAGAATAAAATTACTTTACGGAAATCTTTTATTTTATATTTAAAGTTTTGGTTATTCCATCCGTGAACAGGAGAATTTTTATTTGTTGCCATATACGTAATAATTCGTAAACGAGTTTATTTTAACGATATCGATAATAGTAGTCTTTGTTCTAACATTTTCATTCTAATATTCTTATTAATAAATTGTCGTTTGTATAATAATATTGGCTACCCACTCGACTTCCCATACCGGTGAAGCGGTTGATACCAACAATAATTGTTTTGCCACGTATTCTTGTATTCGTCAATCATCATTTTCGAGTTCACTTTAATAATCGAAATATTTAATATGTATATCACACTTTAAAAAATCTCCACCGAAAAACATTGACGCCTCGAAGGCAGCAGCTGTTAAAGGACAGAACCAGCACAGTTTTTTTTTCACTTATTAAACATTCTAACTAATGTAACTGCTATAATAATATATTAATAATATTATAATATGGTGGCGCATAATGTTTTTCTATAATTATACGCTGGCCAGCTGGCGAAGAGATTTGTCACTAAAGATAATCATGTGTTACATGTTTTTTACTGAACACATTAAATACAACAACGATTTGAACAATGTAATACATTTTATATAATATTAACAAACAAAAAAAAATAATAGTAATAACGTCACGTGTTAAACACACATAGGTAAATATAAAAAAAATCGTTGAATGCTTAATTTTTGGTGATGCAATCAAACCAGTTAGCTAGGCTATTCGTTAATTTTGTGCGTGACCGAATCTACATGGGTAATATTTTGATAGTAGTGATAACTTAATATACTGTTATAATAATATAAAATTTACGTCAGAATAACATTTTTATTAAAATGTTTTTAAAATATTATACAAGTGTCGTTAATATAATGAGATTCCTTTGGCCAATAAATATTACTAGAACGTTTTTATAACATTTCTGTTAGCATGAGGAATTGAAATAATAATATTTTTATACTATTAGTAATTGCTTATGTAATATCAAAATAACATAATAATAATATATTTTTGCTATCTGGGTTAGATGGTATTTTTTATATTATTTGTATACACAATTTAAAATAATCTGATACTATTATCGAATGATACACCGTCGTTCCAAATAATAGACAATATAACAGTTATTACTCAACACCATTAGGTATACTCATAATTGGTACCTACCTTTTTTTTTTGAGTTAATCGAGGGACGGAAGAGGAACCGCGTTAGCATTACTTCTCCTATTTGGCACCTATCTATAATATTATAATTTAACTTTTTTCGTATTCAGCAGAATTTCAGCCGGTAGTCTGATGCACGATTTGAGTAATTTTTTTTTGTTAGGATAAGATTATAATGTTTTCCAGCCGAACTGAATTCTATATTAATAAGCTATTAAAATTCCTCTCATAGCCTACCTTACGTAGGTATTTACCTATAAATTAAATAAGGAGTTGAATATACCTTACCACATTTTGATTAGTTATTATAAGATTCGTAGAATCGTATCCACGCAACCATGTGCAAATCTTGTGACGGGATAATACAACGAAAATACGAATATAGGTACTAGGTATAGGTATGCGACAGAGCACACCCTGTACCGTGATTGATGATCGTATACCGTGTTATTGGTATGAATTATTATAAAATACAAATAGTTGTATAACAGTTGTAATCTATCTATGACAGTAAATTCACCGTTCGCATACCTAACAATTTAATGGATGGTAACTGGTAATGAATCCGAAGTGGCGTATCTCAACTATTCTGAAGCACGACCAGGTGGGTGGATATTTTTTTTATCAAGACACTTAATGCGGAGGTATACGTTTACTATTTTCATGGGTTTTATTTTTTACAGTGATATTCAATTTGTATTTTATTTGATGCTAATATAATTTGACAATTTTATCGTTATACAAAAAAAAAAAAAACACTAAAAAAATTCAAGGCACACACCTGTGCGGTGAACTGCGATTTATAGATTCACCCATGCCCCCTACCATCAAAACGAATATGACAATGTGTATATGGACAAGGACAGGCATATGTTTATCAGGTGTATATATTATATTACGATTTACGAATTAGTCTACCTATGGGTCTAGTATTGTATGTAATAATATATTATTATATATTGTAAACGTTACTCGAGGCCCCTGCAGCAGGATACAATCAAAATGTGTACTTTGAAAAGTATAATAGTATTATTATACAACACTATAAATATTCAAATTTATCTTATCTGGCATTAAAAAAATAAATAAAAGCGTCGGTCCAACCATTTTGTAATAATAATAGTAGTATAATAGCATGCGGGGTTATCGCTATATTTCGCTACAATATTATAATGAAATTCGTGCACAGAAGCGTTTTGGAAAAAAAAATTGTTCTTTTGTGTCGACTGACGTGATATCACTTCACACCATTTCTGCGCGTGTACGAATAATAATAATATCATATTATTGCCGAAAGTTTATTTATTATTATTACCTATTATTTAGTTTATTTTTGTACTATTGTACTTATTATTGCAACGATTGTCATTTTATTATAATACTATAAGCAGCCAAAAAAATTATATTAGTATCCATACACGTGCAGATGCGTATCGTTGGTGGTAAAAAAAACCGCGAATAAATTATAACAAAATTATTATCTCGTATGTGTAGAGGAGAAGGCGTTCGTGAATCGGTACTATCTAATTTCTATATTTTTCCGAGTAAAAGACGAATGTGCGTAGCATAATCGTGCCAGACGGATAATATTAAAAAAAAAAAACGATTTACTGTCTATACGATAAGTCGATAAGATTCACACTCGTAGCTCGGTAGCATTCACCGTATTATTTTCGTGTTATAAATTTGTAACCGCATGTATACAGAGTGATCATATACGAGTACACAAACATATGATTTGCGGTTTTCCAGGGTTTTATATATAGAATTGCGTTAATGTTTCTATCAATGAAAAAATACATATTTTGTAATCGCAGTGGTGTTTTTAGGTTACAACATTTTTCGAACGCAACCTTAATATGTTTTTTATTTAATTTTCCTAAGCGTAATGTTTATATTTTTCGATTAAGTTTATACTATTCGAGTAATGCGATTCGAAGCCATAGTAGCTTAATAGTTATAGTTAATACTTAATATTTAACTATACATAATAAGATATGCCTTTAAATATTTTGAAACAATGATCCATAGTAAGTAGCGTGCAGTGTGCACCACATTTTTGTGGGTCAAACTTAGCTTAGGTTACCCATAAAATGTACTTAAAATTGACTTCAAAATTAACGCAAATTATTATTGCACACGGTCGGATTTGTCCTCCGATATAATATATTACAATCAGCCTGTAGACGGTTTGGCTGACCTGAGGTTGCATTAAACACACATGCGTGCAATGAATATTATGTTACATACGTTGTTATGCTGAATTCGCCGGATGCGCGAAAAACCGGGCCTATCGGGTCTGGTGTCAATGATACTTGCCAGACACCCGAAAAAACTCGACCTACACATTATGAACGTGTCCCGTAAAATAATACGTTGTGATTGTAATATTATTCTTTAATAATTCACATGCGGCAATATTTCTATTATAATCACAGAAAATAATATGTATTATTAAAATCGTAGGAATGAACTACTGCAGTAGGCACATACTCGTGGGCGATAAATGTCTACATATTTTATAAAAATAAATTATTATTTACTATTGTTACTATCGGGTATTATATGAATATTATAATATACAACTTGTTGATACAAACTTGAAACTATACAATATTATTTCGCATCATAAGACAGGTAGGTGCCTATTTCTAAAATAGTCATATTATTTATTACAGATTATTGTAACTGTTATGGTACTTTAAAGGTTAGTATGTATTTTTTTTTTCAATTGAGTAAGACTGACCGTTTAAAATTAATTAATCTGTTAAAGACTTAAAGATTTAAAAAAAAATATTATCTAATTTTAGAATATGACAGGGAGTATAATATCATGTACATGTAAGACGCAAAACGTCTGTAGTGCTGTTTATTTGGCTAAAAGGTTAATTTCGATTCTCAGCAAGTCGTGGCTGTTTGGTGTATGTATTATGTACCTATAGTGTAAGTCTCGCTTGGCTGTGACGTGTCACGTAGAAATAATCAAATGAATAATAGTAAAAATGTAAGATTTTTGCATGCACAGTTTGATAATAATAATATTATAATACACGTTAAACCGGCATAATTAAATTATATGGATTTTCTTCTATAGGTGCAGTACCTACCTAAGTAAGTAGGTGTTTTGGGTTCGATTCGGTAGTTTTTACTTTTTACGAGTAGGTATGGGTGCTTAAATAATATTACGAGTGTATATAGTTAGCAGTGTGTCACTTTATTGACTTTTGACTGTCTGCTGAACAGCTGCTGTAAGACACACATATATAATACGTACACACGTAATTTACTCGCATCATCTTAAACTCTTGACCGAAAAAGAGTGACCACACCCACCTGTCGGCCAGAGAAAACTAGCACTGAACCTATATGCACGTAAATGGACACACAAAAACTCGTTTTATATTATTATCTAAACTATAGCCGGTCACGCGGGCTGGAAAGAGCTGGCACAAATAGATAGGTACGCGTGATGTCCGTGGAAAAGGCCTGACGATGGGCTACACGATTAAATAGACCTGATCCCGTTAAGTGTGAGTGTGCGACACATTTCAGATAGGTAGGTCAACGGAATCCGACGATATTATATTATCTATAGAAACTACAATGACGTGACCAATCATTATATAATATCAATTATTGTCCTTATTATGTATTACAATATACTTACATGTATAATATTATCCCAAGAGAAAAAAAAACTCGAATAATTTCGTTTTAAAAATTTTAACGGGATTTTACGATTTTTCTTGTATATAATAGTATTTTAAAATTAGTAAAGTCGGAAATGTAACACATATTAAAATTAATACGTAAGTATACCTACATTAATTGTTTAGGTACATACAAATATACAATAAATAATTTTAATATTATATAATACATTTTTATTAAATAAGCGACTGAATGAAATGTACCTGTTTAATGCTGTTAATATTTATATTTATGCAAACATTAACTTTTAAATTATATTATTTTATTGAAAATAAATAAAAAATAGTTTAACATAATAGAAAGTAGTATAGTATAACAATAATTTGGTACTTATAATATTTTAATTATATTAAAATTGATTAATATCGTGCAGTAATGAGTTCAAACAATTTAATTATATATTATTACATTTTATAATGTTCTAATTTAGTGATTTCTTTTAAATTTCACGGGACTACGAGAGTTAAATACTAATGTCATTGTCCATTGACCAATTTTACATAATATTATAGATGGTATAATATCCATCAATGATGTTAATGATATTATTTCTTAACTGTTAGTATTTGGGCATGTGTGTAAATGTGTGTACCTACGCCAATATGGCCAATTATACTTATAATACTCCTATTATATTAAAATTTAAATAAACACAGAACTGATTTTATTTCTTTTTTTATCAATGGGGACACACAATCAATAGTATAATAGGCAAATAGGCTCCTAAGTCCTAATTCAATCAATTATAAACATAAATCTATATTTATTTATTGCACTGAATTACAAAACATTTAGACTTTTCTTTCCCCTTACAATATTCGAAGCTCACCAAAGATGTTCGCATCACATCTGAACTGAAAGTTGGTTACTCATTACGCTAGATCGAACTAATTTAATCCAAAACATACATCGTCTGAATATCACCGAAATACCTACACCGCACCCACAGATTTATATAAGTGAAAAATAATTTTTCTTCCGGTAGGTATTTTCTCGAGGTATTCTGTAGGAAATTATTTGTCTTTGAGATTACCTGATATAGGTTTGCGTAGCGGTAACGCAATCTCTCTTTGAAAACAGCCATCTATTTGTAGAATAATGTAAAAATAAACCATAAACCACTTATCGAGTTTTAACCATTGTTTGTTGGCTACTATACAATATCGTTATATTATTATTCTCGGCCATCTTATAATATTATAGGTAGGTACAGCTAGAAAAGTATTTTCTGCTGGTTGAAAGCAGCCGTACTGCGGGGTGGCATTTTATAGATAGCAGGTGACGTCGCATAGGAAACTCGTATTACCTTATAATAATGCCATTGCGCTGATTGTGTACGCGTGGCATTGTACCGTACACCATAACGATATTAATAACGTATTTTGTTTGAAAAATACAATAGGTTGTCAATGCTGACACGAAAAAGTATCAAATGTTAACAAAGCCGTTAAGGCGCCAACGTGCACTTATCGCTTTGTTATAGTACGAGGGTATATTACTTGCGGGGGTGTATTTTTATGGTTGGCAAAGAGGGGGATAGAGGTCATAGACGCCACAGTACCTATACGCGGAAGTATCGGTGCCTCGATGAAAATGTATTTTACCCGTGACGTGCTCCTGATTGAAATTTATCTGAAATATAATATTTATTAATAACTATTAAAATAATATGGAAGGCTGGGCATTAACTAGTTACTTTTGGCTTTTCATTTACTTAACTGTTAACTTACTAAATTTCTTTCTTAATTAACGTGAAATTAATGAGTTAATTTTTCATTTTAAGAAGTAAGTTAAGTTAATTTATTTTGTTTTTAATTTTATAATATTTCACTATTTCAGTCTAAAAAATATGTATGTAAAAATAATAATATAAAATATGTATGTAAAATATGTCAAAAAATATGTATCGTAAATTGTTTAAAGTTAAAAATTTATATCATTCGAATTTAACTTATATGGAAATACTGTATGAAGTATTAACACTATATTATCCTATAATTTAGTTTTGGGTTGGAAAAAAATTAAGTACGCTAGCGTTGTATAAATAAATTAACATTTTTTAACTTAATAAAAAATTAACAAAAAGTGTGTATTAACTTTTAACTTAACTGAGTTAACCTAGAGTTAAATTAAATTTAACTCTTTGTTATTGGTGCATATTAACTTAACTTAACTGAGTTTAAAAAAATCATTAACTTGCCCAGCCTTGATAATATGATATATATGAAATAATATAATTTATATTATATATTATATACATTTAATTATTTTTCGTACCAAAGTTATGTCATATTTTGGTTGGGTCAGGGATGAATAGGAATATATAATATTGTAAAAAAATTAAATTATAAGAACTATTATAGTGATTTCAGATCCAAAGAGAATTATTTGGAAGTTTCTTCTTTTTCAAACATATTATCATACAGCTCTGTTTTAGAAATTTTTTTTTTTTTTGAAATTAGATTCGGGAGGTAGGTAGGTAAACTTAAGAATTAATATATTCTTTTGAAATGTCCTATACAATAATATAGTTTTAAAAAAGTTGCGAGTGACTACAAAAAGTTGCGAGTAACTACATATACTGAGTGTGGCAGCAACAAACTATATAAAATGAATTACGTCACAAAATTCACGTCCGCATATCGAGCAATCTTCCAGAACCATTTTCTAATTCAGTTTCGACGGAATGATCAGTGTGACCCCATGGCAGCATTTAAAGCATTTAACTTACAACTCAGTACCATCGCCCCCCCCCCTCCATCATGACAATTTTTTTCCACGACGGTTGTTATTACTTATAATTTATTTTCTGAAACTTTACATAAATATTATTAATAATACAAACCGAATATAATATTATGCAGATAATGTAACATTATAAACTGACAAACTGACATACGATTAAGGATCGGCTTATATGTTGCAAAATTAATCTTGTACACCATTAAATGTTCATTTAGCGCAATGTTTTCTAACTATCGCTTTTTGCGTAACACGAGCACGTACCGACGACGAAGATACACATAAAAATAATTTTATGCGTTTCAAGTATGCACTTCCCGAGTGAACGTCGAACGGTCGCGTTACACCTAAACTTAGTCAAGATTCGTATACAAGGTGTAACAGAATGACCTGACAAATAAAATAACTGTTGTTCTAATCAATATTAACAATTTTTTTTTATGCATTTAATTTATTATAGACGATCGCGTTATATAAGTACGGTATAAAATTGTTGATTTTTATGTTTTTAATACTAAAAATAAAAACTCTTAAATTTTATTAAACATCGAATTTTGTAAAATATCTAATTGTTATATAAACGTTTATTTAGGTCAAGTAGTTTATTTTTTTTACTTTTAAATATCAATATATTGTTAGAGTAAAATATTATAAATTTTGATAGATACGTATAATAATTATTTGTTTTTAAATACATTTTTTCTGGGAATTATCACTTATGAGACTTAGATAAATCTTTAATTATTATTTATTATGAATGTAATTTTGATAATTTTTTTTATACATTTAACTGGTATCAAATTTTTATTTTTCATTTGTCAGATCTTTACGTTACATCCTGTATAAATAGGCGCTGCTGCATTGCTGTTATACTGCTGCTGACATTGTGCAAACTTAACGCGACGAGTCCTGCAGACAATAATATAATAGTATTACAATAGTGGCGAGAGGAGACGTAATATTATAACATTATGAAATGTTTAAATGTATTATAGGCAGAGTTGTCATACGATCGCTATGAAACACATGTATAAGTAAATAATAAAAAGACTGAAGTATTCACTGTAATATGACAAAAACCGGTAGCTCTGCTGTGTATATGTCGAGTGTTTCTTGTCTTTGAGGGATAAAAAATAATTATTGATTGTATAAATACAGAAAACCATTGTGAGCGCAGAACGCCTGTCAGCATATTATATTTCTAATGGGATATTTTATTATACAGTGTGATCACGATTTCGGGTACCTAAACTACTTTTATACTGAAATTATTCTTCAATAATTCTAAAAAAGATAAAATATTAAGATATTTACATAATGTTCCTAGGTATTTAATTTTATGAAAACCCGTATTAATTTAGGCTCTACATAGATCCGTATCACCGTACCTCAATTTGTGGGTTATTAGATTATTACCATCGTAAGATTTTGAAATATATACGTACTATGTTTGGAAAATGCTAATATGAATATTTGATAAACATGCCAAATATCTACAATTATTTATATAAATGTAATAATTATAACAAAATTGATTTTAGTACAAATTGGTGAATGCTGTATGGTAACTTATAACCACCGATATTCCCGTTATTTTTTAACATTTTTTTTGATGAAAATTTAAGTACAGTGAATAATATTATGAAGCTTTTACTATTAACTCCCCCCCGCCCACCCAAAAAAAAGTATCAACTAGAATTAATTTGCTACAATATATTTTTATTTACAATATATTTTATAGACACAAAAAAAGCTGATCTCGTGAGAAGAAAGGTAGCACACTACTCGATATTTTCCACTTCAGCGAAAATGTATGAATCATAAATATGTTTTTTTTAATGTAATATCAAAAATATCGAGTACTTATTTGAGTAGCGTGCTAAGTTATAAGTTAATTTTTTCGATTAATTACAAATAGTTGAAAAATAAAGTCAAATAAAACATAATTTTTGCTGTAGGTATTTACCTATCTCTGAACGCTTTCTGGTATCTAGCATGAGTATTCATAATTTCTGAAATATATCTACTTTTAGCAAATAATTCTAAAACTATCTATAAACTACCTATTATAATAGGTCGTAAAATGACCACGTTAGTGATCACACATTCAAACCGCTATAATCTGAAAATATTTTTTACATATTTATTAGAAACTAAAATATAGGTAAAGTTAGGTTAGGTACCTAATAGTTATATTATTATCAGTATGAAATATTATATATCTATTTATCATGAAATTCAATTTTTATACGCTTAAATAATTTAATTTTTACGCTTTTTAATTATTATTATACCTATATAATGGAATACTACATACACATACATCATAGGTACCTCCATATTATTGGTTATATATTATTTATACTTGTTTTATGAACATAATTAAAATATGGTTCAAACTTCAAATAATAATTTATAATAATCAATTATTAGTTTCAAATTTCAGTAATAAAACGAATATTGATTGATTGCAAATAAAAAATACTAAAAGCATAACATGTTTATAAGAGTGTGTAGTGTTATATGAAATCAACTAACTACAGTTAAGACAGTAAATGGTCTGCATAGTTTCAGACATCTGTGACGTACGCTGAATTATTGTCTTATAAAGTTATTTGTATTATGTATGGGGTGCTTCAGTACTTGTATAGTTATACTCCATATGAGTGTATACCTACGTATAACATATTTTTTAAAACAGACGAATTGGACATAAAAATTAAACACATAATATTATATTATAATTTAATATAGCTGTAATATTACACGGAATTTGGCGTTTCTCGGGGATAAATGAAATCGAGATTTGCATCCACCTGTGGTTAGGTTCCAACTGGTTATTAACTGACTGATTCCAAACAAAAATAAATGAATATGTAGATATGATATTAATATTATTAATAGCGGTAGTAGTAATATCATTTTTTAGTCTATATACATTACAATCAATAAAATATTGATTTTTATATATAATTATTTTATTAATAAAGACTAAGTAATTTGCACAATGAGTAAGATTGTTGAATACCTACAAATTATTATAAAATAACTAGTGGTGGTCAAACGGAAATGATATAATTGATAGATGCCCGTGACCTTTTTTTAACATTTATATTTATAAATTATAAATTATATTTTTAACGATCAAATAGGTAGAGCATGTTAAAAAATCAGCCACACCCCCTTCCCCCCAAGGCGATTTCATTTTACCACCAATGAAAAGAACACTAATAAGTAGTGGGAGCGTGGGACTAAACATTCTATGGACATTATATATTATTTTTTTGGTGTATGATGTATTGATTTGTATTTAATAATATGACAAACACATATACTTAGTAGTTACTTGTTTGTTGGGGTTAATAAACTCCTATTATTCCTTGCCCTTTGATATAATAATACTAGTACTAGGTAGATACTGATGAAAATATTATAATAATATACTCATCAATATAATATGTTGACAATATAGTATGTACCCAGGTGTATTATGTATACATTAACAGTGGGATCGAAGAGGAGCTATTATAGAAGTATGATGAACGTATAACTATTTTACTATTTTAGTGATGACTGTAGCGTGGAAAGTTAGTTTGATCGGGAGAATAGCACAGATTTCTCGTGTTATACGAGTAAATTATTATGCAGATCATTAAAAACAATATTTCGTATGTGTCCTCACGACGTGGAAGAGTCGGTAATGATACGCCCATTAAAACGGCATTTAGAATATCATTACACCGCATATGCTGAATAGGCGCAGAGGTCGGTAGGTACTTAAAAGTGAAAGTTCCTCGTTGCACCAAACAAACATCCTATATATGCTTACAAAATATATAATATTATAATAATTTAGTAGGCACGGTCCACATTTATATACTGTAGCAGACCCATGGAGCCTTTTAAGTTGTAAGCAAGGAGTTCAAACGCGTGTCTCTGAGCAGTTAAAAAATTCAGAGCATTTTACATATATTTTTACGATAGACGATCATTTATGATGTTAGTTGTGTGTACATCCATGAACCATAACAATAACATGGTTTATATAACTGTATGATATGCCCCTGGCGGAATAAACACTAAGATGCTTACAAATTATACTGTCGTCTAGTACCTATCATACAAGACTGTGTAAATAAACGTTTTCGGAATCGGATCGCAGACCAATACTCAATCGTTCCACGTGCATAACATTCCACAATAACATTACGATAGTTATTGCTATGACTGCTGCAGCAATTCTACAGTGCATAAATGTAGCAAAATACTATTTTATTACATATCATTATGAACTCGTTCTGTCTGTGATATGCCTTGAGAATATTCCCGAAATAAATAAATATGTATAGATTATTCGGGAATTCATTGCGAATATTTTTACACCATATTTTCCATTCATAAATTTTTTTTATTAAGGAATATTTACAATCTATATATTATAAGCTAAATAAATTCAATAAATTTCTTTTGATATTTATATGAGTTGGGAAAACCATTCCGTTGAAAGAAGTCATAAAACTCAACGAGATTTTTGTTAAAAAATTAAGTTATATATTTTATTGTGGTAAGATTTCTCATACCTTAGAACTTTCAGGTGCTGTATTGTATTTTTCACAAGCGAATTTACTGAAAGTGTGAAGATTAAATGGTTTCAGTGTGATAGTAAATTTGAGCGAAATCTATAGTAGTGTTTGGTTGTGGTGCTGTTTAGATATTTACCAGAGCTCAGCCCTTGGTGTGGTCCATCCTCCACAGTGTCCTCAGTAGTATTGCGGGACGAAGGCGACAAAAGTTTTAGTTCTATATTTGAGTAACATCTTGACAGTGAAATTCAGAAACAAATCTATAACATACATTTGTATAACAATTAGTGCAGGCGTCCCTCAAGGGTCGTGCTTATCACCTCATTTATTCTCGGTCTACATTAATGACATGCCAAAAGAGAAGGAAGCCAACATCGCTCTCTTCGCAGACGACACGGTTTTCTTCGCTTCCGGAGCAACTAACAATGCAGCAATTTCAAGAGTCCAAAGACAAATAGACCTTGCAATACCCTGGTTCAAACAATGGAAGATATCACTGAATCCATTAAAAACCCAAGCTATCATGTTCACAAATCGATCCACTCATCAATCCAATACCTTGCACTTTGGAAATACTTCGGTCTTATGGTCCAATTCTGTGAAATATCTGGGAGTAACTATAGACAGAAAACTTAATTTTGCAAATCACTTAAAATCATTGGTTCATAAAGCAACTGGAGCAAAGTTCTCACTATTTCCTCTCATCAACGAACACAGTCCACTTCCTCTTAAAACAAAGCTCTACATATATAAAGCGTACATAAGACCAATCATTTTATATGCTTCTCCATCGTGGACAGCGAACATCTCAAGAGCCAGCTGGAAAAAGTTGGAAGCGTTCCAGTCCAAAACGTTGAGAACAATTACAGGCAGCCATTGGTACGTCTCTAACCATACAATAAGATCGTCATTAAATATATTATCTATAAAAGACTCCGTTAACTTGGAAATGAATAGAACATTCCAAAAAATCAAAAACTCCAACTACGAACACATATCCGACATAGTAAACAGAAAACATCATAAAGAAATATTCAAAAAAAGACCCCTAAGCTTAGCATAATCATCTACAATTAACAGCCAACAATTACATGAAACTACTCGAATCTCTCTGCAAGAAGCGCACGCTTGATACAGAGTAAAACTAAAACAAAGCAAAGCAAAGAACAACCTAGTCAGTCCACTTCAAGCCTTCAATCTGTTCACAACAAAAACCAAAGTTCCAACAGAAGAAGACCCGGACCAAAACACAGACCGCCAACTACCGACGACAACGCTGCTCCACAGCTGCAAACATCGTTCAACTGCCGGCCACCGACGATAACGCCGCTCCACGGTTACCAGCATCGTCCGACTATCGGCGACACGCCGCTCCACGGTTGCCAGCATCGTCCGACCGCCGACTATCAACGACACGCCGCTCCACGGCCACCAGCATCGTTCGACCGGTGAACATCGACTAATCAACCACTCCACGGCGCGAGACCGGTGCATATCCCGGCCTACGGGATTACATCTCTAAACGGCCCTTTTTAGGGCCAATATCTCACCGACCTCGGTGCTTAATTAAGCTGTCCGATCCGAGCCTGGTTCGTCGTCGGGGTACCGCTTATTTAAGTCTGTACCGACGACGGTCAGCTCCCCTGCCCAATATTTGCTTTGTATAATATATATATATATATATATCAAACTTATCCCGTTGTATAGATAGGGTCCGGTGATTGCCCGACCGATACCCAAGCGCCTCCGATTGTGCCGACTCACTTACTTAAGTCTGGTCGGCACAAATCGACGCTTTACTCAAGCCCCCCAATATTGTAAATATAAAACACAATTCACATAGCAATAGATATACTTGATAACCAAAACCAACAAGCATTATTTATTTACGACGTGGATCGTCCATCCAGACGCACCGTTTCAGGATTGGGTGTGGATGTTTCAATAGTAGCGCAATGCTAAATCGATCAGAAGCCAAACACTTTACTGATGACGTGAATATTCTTTTTTCAAACGTTTCATCTGGGCTCAAATGCCGTATAGCTCTTCCATCTCCCAGAATGTTGACAAAGATTGTTTAAGTGTCGTTTCAGTGGTTACTAACATTGACGTGAATGGCTTGGTTGTTATTGCTGCAGCTGGTCTCATCAAAACCCCTCCAAATATAGTGTCAAATGCCGTTAGGTGATGTTGATGACCAGTAATGTGGGTGATGTCCGCGCCGAACAGGATATCAACTTTCCCTGGAGTGTGGAAGGTTGGATCTGCCTGATCCAGTTGGTTTATGTAAGGCCATGATATTGCTTGGAGAGTTTCTTGAGGTATGACATCTGTGATCTTTGACATAATAAGAATGTTGAGAGGGTTGATGGTTCAGACTGGTTTACTGGTGACATTGTGATAATGGTCATTCCATAGTGTGCCTGAAAACACGCCGATTTTTGTGGTGCAACGTCACCCACTGAGAGTTGATCTGCACACTGCCTCGTGATGAAACTGACCTGAGATCCGGTATCCAATAGTGCCCGTAGAGTATGTTTCTGGTAGTCGACTGTCTGGACACTGACGAGTCATATCGAAAGTAGGTTAATGAGATTTTTGTGTGACAGTGAACATCGTAGTTGCTGACGGAATACTTTCACTCGTGGTTGTACCATCTGGGTAGTGCAGAAGCGTATGATGCTGTTTCTTACATGATTGGCATGTATGCCTTGATGAACATGCCACCAATGTATACCCTGATCCCAAACAATTGATGCACAATTGAAGCTTCTTCACCGTTTGGAATCGTTCGCTTGGGCTTTGGTTTTCGAAGATTGAACACTTTCGCACTGAATGGGCATCTTTACTTGCTCATATAGTGGACAGTTAGTGGTTGGGCTGGACGTGTATTAGTTGGTTGCTACTAAAACTTTGGATGACGCTGTTGGACGAGAACCTTTTGATGGTGGTGGTTTAAATTTGACACTTAATAAGTAAGCTATACCTAGGTGGACCGTAGAGTAGTGTCCCACTCGCGCTTTAGCTGTCCGCATGGAACTACGAAGAAATTCGACGAATTCGGTCAGCTACGGTTTGTGTTTGTGAAAACCAGATCTATAACATTTATCAATTGAATAGTCGTACTGTGTTCTGATCTGAAGCCGTACTGTTCAGGACGGATTTTTGGCATAATATAGACTTTTAATCTAGACAGGAGAAGATTTTTCCAGAACCTTTCCCATTATATTGAGAAGAGAAATCGGACGATGATTAGTTGGGTGTTTGGGGTCCTTTCCTGGTTTTGGTAGCATTATGATTGTTGCTATTTTCCAAGGTTTAGGAAAATATTCGATTCTAGCGCAGGCATTGTATATTTGGCAAAGATAAAATTTGAATTTCTCACCACCGCGTAGTTGGAGATTTTGTCCGGTCCTGGGGAACTTCTGTTAGGAAGTCTGCTTATTACTTCGTGTACCTCACAAGGAGAGAAAAATATTGATTTTTTATATATTGCCTCATCATGTTGTTCTATTGAATCACAAACAACGTCATCGACCCAGCAATGAGTATCTGGAGTCTTAAATTGTTCTTCCATTGATTGAGCAAATATATTGGCTTTTGTTTCTGGATCGAATTGGGGATTGCCTTCATGATCTTGCAGTGGGTGAACAGGAGGTGGCTTTCGTAGAAGTATTTTATTAAGTTTGTACAATTTCGACCAGCCTTGTGCGTTGTTGTCTATTGAGCCTAGGAACGATGTCCATTCGTTGTCCCTGTGAGAGTGAAGTAACTCTCTTACTAGTGCTGTCTGTCTGTTGAAGGACTTTTTTATATCTGGGTCTCTGCTCCTTTGCCAAGCTGCTCTCAGTTTCCGTTTTTTCCTGATGTGGTTCTGGATGAAGTTTGGTAAGTCATTTTTCCTGTCTGGAGTTGAGAAGATGAATGAGGTTTTTTCAAGTTTCTCAGTGATAATAGATGATAGATGGTTAATAGCGCTATCGATCTAACTTTGTGAAGACATTTTTGGTATTGGAAAGGATAGAATTTCCAATTCTTTTTCGAAAAGTTCCCAGTTTGTTACGTACTGTGGTTTGGGTGGATAGGTGTGAGCTGGACTTAAAGATATGTCGAGCAGTATTGGGGTATGGTCAGAAGACAATTCATCAGTGAGGTTTTCAATGCTATATCTTATATTTCCTGTTTTCATAATAGCTATATCTAGAATATCAGGAGAATGATTGATGGCTGAGGGGTATCTTGTTGGTGTAGATGGAGCAGCTACTGTTGTGTCAGTTCTAGAGTTGATATATTCGTAGAGTGTTTTACCAGCCTGGTTGTTTTTACGACTGTTCCATGCTTCATGTTTTGCATTTAGATCACCTGCTATTATCACATTTTGATTTGGTAAGTTCAGCGTAGCTAGTTTTTAGTCGAGTGAAGGAAGGAGTAACTGAGTTTATCTGATTTGTTTGAATTATTGATGGAATTTTTGTTGATTGCGAGGACGATTCTTGGATCTTTGGTTTGAGAGGACGTCTATTTTCCGTTTCTTGAGTGATAACAGGACATTTTTTGTAATTTGCTGTATGGTCACCTTCGCAGTTCGTACATTTTGGTTTTTTTTCAGGAGTTTTTGTGCATTCTTTAGCCTTGTGGTTTCCAGCGCATTTCACGCACCTTGGTGAAGCGCCGCAGTATAAGCTGGAATGGCCAAATTGTTGGCAGTTGTAGCATTGCGCTGGTGTATTTGATTTGTATCTTTCAATTTTGATTGCCATGTAAAACAGAGATCTAAGGTTGAAGATCCCCTTGTTTTCTGGTGTGTTTTTTTAAACAACCATATGGATGGGGAGTTTTTGATCTTGTTTGCCAAATTGTCTCACATTTGTTACCGTGTAACCTAGATTGGTCAGTTCTTCTGAAATTTCAGTGTCTGAGATTTCCCTTAGGAGACCTTTTATAACAATTTTGAGTGTTCTTTCATCAGGGAGGCTGAAAGTGTGGTAATCTGTGTTTGAGGTTGTCAAGTATTTTTGAACTGTTCGAAATAAATTGACGTCGAAGCATTGAAGTTTTATGGAGTCTGGACCGAATGTTTTAGCTTCTATTGAGTCAACTGGTATGAGAGTCATAAGTTTGCCTGCCACTTTTCTCCAAGCTGAGCCTTTAAGAATGATAGGTGGGATTTTTGGACTGTTTTTTGGTGGCAGAGTAGTAGTAGAGTGGATGGAGTTATCTGACATTTCTTCATTTATATTGAGTTGAGTTTTACTTGAGATATGGTTCTTATCAGGAGTAGATGATGTATTATTCTGCATGGTTTTTGCAGCTTGATGAAGGTCAGGTTCAGACAGGTCTGGAGTGAGTGAGCGAGAGAGTTGAGATTCATTGCTATCATAGCTGTCGTCCGAGTTTAAGGATACTGACGAAGGTGTTGGGGATTTAGGTTCCTGGCAAGATTGTTGACTACTGGAAAACGGCGCGTCTCGTTGACGGAGTTTCATGGTGGATTGGATTTTTGCTGGCGGTGAGGAGTTTGATTTTTTGCTGTTTTTGCGCTGCGCGCCGCCGCGGTGGTTGCCCATTGGTGGCTGGGTGCGATCGTTTCGTGACCCGGCTGCGTGCACCTCTCAGGTGCACTTGCCTCGTGATCAGGGGGGAAGTAGAAAGTTTATTGGTACTTACAGAGTGTGGAGTTCCTGGTTTTGTTTTGACATCCTATTGCGAAGGCTTTTGAGTTGATGGGTTTTCCGCTATGCTGATGGACGGCACGGGATCGTCAGGCTTTCTAGGACGACTTGACGACTTGACGACTGGATTACTGGAAAATGGATGACTAGGTTGTCGAAAGCGTCAGGTATTTATACCCTTTTCGACAACCTAGTCCATCGCTGATTGTTCCGTGTATCCTGTTTTGACAGATGAACATCATACCGTTGTCTCGCTGTTTGCCTTTACTCGGTGTGGTTTTCATCTATCAAACTGATTACTTTTCCCAATCGTTTTTTTGTTGGTCTTGAGAAAAACCTTTTTCATTTATTGCTGTTTGGTTTGTTCCGTAACAATCCTCGGAGATTCTCGGAGCATGGCCCAAACACGGTTTTACCAATTGTCGCAAGATAAGTGGCTTTCCCAACAATATAAGGATAATCATCTTACGAGCCAATATATGGAAGTAGTCCCGATAAATCAAAGAATGACTCCATATTGCTACTACATCCCACACCACTGCATAATGCGTCCTTATAGTAAGACTAAAACTAAACTCTGAGTCGTCTTTAATGCATCTGCTGTGACCACCACGGGGCAATTACTCAATAACAACTTATACACCGGTCACAAGTTTCAACAGGACTTATCACGAATTCTGATCCATGCCTGAATCAACAAGATTTTGTTTATAGCTGACAATCAAGCAAATTTATGGACAAATTGAAATTCATTCTGAAGATTGTGATTATTTACGGATTCTTTGGCGATTAGAACTCAATGAACCGATTACAGAATACCGTCTCTGTACAGTAACATATGGTACACCTTCTGCTCCTCACCAGGCATTGCGAACCTTACAATATCTATCGAAGATCGAGGCGATTCCCCATAGCTGTTCAGGTCCTCATACAAGATACGTTTGTGGATGACATATTCACGAAGGCCGATACCCCAGAAGCAGCTTTAGTGCAAGAATCACAATTAATTTCTGTATGCAACCATGGCCAATAATTTTAACTTCGAAAATGGGCCAGCCACTCTCCTGTTATTCTTCGAGCTGTATCGGACAATGAGATCTTCATGTCTATTGATGTACTATTTCATATTGAGCTGGAGCGGTAATCCTCGGGATGCAATGGAATCCGAAACAAGATCATTTCTCTTACACCTTTCAGTGTCGAAATGCAAGTACAACTAAACGGTCGATTCTCTCGGATCTTGCACGCATGTTCGATCATCTCGTCTGTCTCTCACCTATTATCTTTTTGGCAAAGCACATGATGCAGTTACTATGAAAATTAGGAATCGGATGGGTTGATCCCATTCACGACTAAGTGCAAATAATGTGGCAGCGGTACTAAAGTGAAATTCAACGCATACAACATCTGAAGATTCCAAGCCAATTTACCACGGATGGAGAAACTCATTACGAATTTCAAATTTTCTCAGACAGTTCCGAAAAGGGTTATGCGGCTGCAATGTACCACGTTTAAATTCAGGTAACCAAGTAACTGGTGGACCACTTCAATCTCTAACCTCAGGAAGCATGCATGCTAGAAAAATTCTATGAACAGCTAGATATCGAAACGAGGATTGCACTCAGAAACTTGACGAGTCCCGGGAGCTTAAGAAAAAGCTTAAAGTAGAGATTAAGCAAAGCAAGGAAAATAGCTAGCGTGGTCTCTGCAAGCAAGTAGAGGTGGAGTGTTGGGGAATTCCCTACAAATTGGTTACTAGAAAGCTGGTGGGCTGCAGGTTTATAACAGGACTAACAATACCGGAGCGACTGTAACAAATAGTGAACCCGCTGTTTCCCAGTCACCAAGAGCCAAGATGGCCTGAAATGGTGGAGACTGGGATGGTCCCACGGATAACCAGCAAATAGCTGAAACTAATATGACAAATATGACTAATATGACTCTGATGACATTGCGAACTTGGCGACGGGGTGCACTGCCGCTAATCTGGAAGAGACTATGAATCCGTAATTGGATAGATAGCGTGGGATTTAGACTATCAGTTCCCAAACCAGATGCAATCATGCTGACCAGAAAGCGTGACTATCAAACCCCCAGATTCTTTCTAGAATGCTCCCAGCTCCATCCAAAAGAGCACAAAAGGGCATCGAACTAAGCAAGAAGCTGGGGTTTAGTCAACATCTGGAGTGCGCAGCTGCAAAGGTAATGAAAACGACCTCCTCGTTAGCAAGACTAATGCCAAACATGGGTGGACGAAAACAGAAGAAATGACAGCTTCTGATATCCGTTGACAAGAGCCAGTTGCTGTATGCAGTACCGGTCTCGACATCAGCCTTAGTGTTCAAAAAAAAACATACAGGTGCTGTTGGGGCCTCAACAAAAGATGGCTATAAGAACAGCTTGTGGCTACAAGACAATATTCACAAACGCGATATTGGTCGTGGCAGGTCCACTCCCTGTAAAAGTGCAAAACATACGAGGCAAAGCGGCTCGGCCAAGGCCCCCCCCCCTTGAAGCAGGAAATAAGAATGGGTTCTATTCAAGAATGACAGAGGGATTGGGAACGGTCCGATACTGGAGACTGGACAAGAAAACTGATCTCAGTTCTGAAACCATGGATAATGAGAACTTACGGTGATGTCAACTACCACACATCACCCAGTTTCTTACGGGATATGGGTAATTTATGGCAGCTATTTGTTAAAATTCAAGAAGCTGGACACCCCGGAGTGCAACGACTGTCAAGCACCAATCGATGGTCTTGAACATTCTTCATTTGCGACCGCTGGTGGAGACAGTGTAGGTGACAATGCAGATTTTACTTTCGAGACAGCAGTCAACTAGATGATGGACAGTAAAAATCACTGAGAGGCAATTTCATAGTGTACATTTTTTCAACCAAGGAATAAGAAGAGAGAAAGCCTCAACAAGGATAAGCACAAAATTAAATATTAGTAGTAGTTAAAGAAATTATTGTGGCCCAAATGACAAATTTGAGGCGATAGAGTCCCTCGGGAAATTGTAATCATTACGGTGTAAGGATGCGTGAGTGGGAAACTGGCCCACCATGGTCCAAATCATATATATTTGTACGTTCAGTGTTAATAAATGGCACTCGACTACATGGGGCTAGGATTACCGCAAGGAAATGTTCCCTCCATGTGGTTATGGAGATCACATCTAAAAAAAAAAAAGGCAACCGAGTAAATTGCAACCTCGTCACCGCGAAGTCAAAAGTGTCAACTCTGAAACGAGTGACTATACCACGGTTGAAACTATGCGGCGCAGTGTTGGCACCTCAACTTTTGCATTATATTTACAAACTTCTCAAACAACTACTATCCATCGACGCCATGCACGTCATAACCCCGTTTCTGGTCCAAGGTCACAGTACCGTACCATCATCCTCTACTATAGCCGTCACAGACCTCGAAGCATGACCCACCGTCCTCGTAATAATCATGACCAGGACCATCTTCGACGGCCTATTCCTTTAAATATCGTCATAACAAAAAATCATCCACATAACTAAATATTGAAAACGTGTTTTTGCGAATATCAAACCCAACTGATTAACTGAAAAAAGTGAAAAAAACTAAAAAAAAAAACTGAAAACTGAAAAAGTCAGGAGGTCATTATACTTGCCTGCAAAGACGCTGACAAGTTTATGCGGCTCCTTGTTCAGACTCACAAAGGCACCAGCAAGTTACGTAGCTTAAATTTATTAGTTGACTACCTAATCTATTAGTCAAACTACGGAATCCTTTGAGTTGGAAGTCGTCTGGTTCACGCTGACCTTCCATACGAGCAAAAACACCTGAGTCTTCTACCACGGACGCATCAGTTTACCCACTAGCTAATTGACGACGCCCGCCGTCAACACAAGGACCCAGGAGCTTTTTAGCCAGTGGCCAAGTTATAAGATCTCGTCTACATCACTGTATGGCCTGTTACCAAATTCGCCTTTAAGGAGTCCAGACCGTAATGAGAAATTTGCCAGCACGTAACATGAGGCTGGCACTTCAATGCACCATCCACACCTCTCCTCGGGAGTCTTTGAGAGGCTGGAGTGAAATCAACAAAAACATTAATTCATAGAACTATTGGTATCCATCGACTCAAATAAGAAGAACTCAGTACCCTTAACTCAGATCGAAGCCACACTAAATGCACGGCCATTGAGTGCTCTCAGTCCTTATCCTTTGGACTTCGACGCTCTAATGCCCATTAATTTTCTTATACTGATGCCCAGAACTGCAAACGTCGAACTAATCTTAGATACAAGACCAACGTCACATTATCAACACTGGAAACTCATTTCGGAACTCCAAACCCACTACTGAAAACGTTGAAAAAACGAATATCTGCAGACACTCTAACTTCGATCGAAATTGGCAACCGGTCAAAAGAACCTAATGGGGTCCTTATTTGGGAACGCTACAGCTATATTGGAATTTGAATGTTGATTAAATTGACTGAATATTTTGAATTAAATTCCGAAAATATCATGATAAAAACTACATTATCTTTTTTTCACTGGATATATTAATTTTTTTTTATCATCTCAACATAATTATAAATATAATACTATTACAACACTACTTTTTCTATATAAATAGTTCAGTTTACACACGACTTTTATAATATTTAATAACATTTTGCCGAAATAATTAGTTAAGCAGTTTTGATGATTTGAAGTTAATATATGAAATTTCTTTCATTGGGGGTGGCAGTCAATCATGTATTGTTAACGTACATTTCCCCACCCCCCCCCCCCCATTTCAATTTTCAACTTTTTCCAACGCCAATATTTAGTGCCCATTCACGTTTCTCCAGCCCCATCCAGAGTTTTTTGATTTTTGCGAGGGCAGTGTTTGAGCAGGAATTTCGGGAGTGATGGCAGGAATGGAGCACTAAAAATATGCATTGGAAAAAGTTGAAAAAGTAAATTCTCGACTATGGGTGGGGCTGGAGAAACGTTTCCCCGTTCTACCCAAAGTTGACAATTTGAGTATACTCATTACTCATCCTCCATACAACATAATTAGATACTATCACACGTGACTTAAAATTGATTTTTTTTTAAATATACAAAACCGCAATGTCGTTTTGCCAATCAAACACACGTTGCATGGCATTTCTAGCTCTTATCATCAGGTAGTGATCAGGTACCTTACTATAAGTACACGGCATTACAATCATTGAATCATTTAAAACTTGTAATATTTGATATCAACAATAACTTTAAGACCTAAGTAAGATAGGCAAGTTTAAATTTTATCAAAATTTAAAGTACTTACCTATATGGGTATACATTATACATGTACAATTACAATGTCGCTTGAAAGGTAAAATGTGTTCGTTAATTAATAACTTATTTTCTAATAATTAAAAACTGTAATTTTATTTTCAATATTATTGTACTATAATATGTTCTACTATATTAATTATTAATATTATACTCATAATTTGTAAGAAAGACTGTATTTTTTTTAATTTTCTGTTATTTTTTGTTAGTTTACTAAAAAGTTTAAATTTTTTTCATCCATTATAGTTTTATAATTTATATTTTAATTAAATTGGACACCTTACCTTATTGTTGACATGTTGTTAACTGATCACTAGCTGGATATACAAATGGTCATACAGCTGCTGGTTCATATACAATATGGCATGCTTATGATACCTATTTAGTTTTTAATTATTTTATGAAAGCTATTATTAGATATTCGTATCTTTCGACTATCCAATTAGATAGTAAACTGAGTTTCCATTTTGTATAATACTTCATGTTTTATATTTTGATTTCACTTAACAAAATAATTATCAAAACAATATACCTCAATATTTTACATTACTTAAAGACCAAAATTGCAAATACTTAGATTTTTTTCATTATAAGGATAAAAATGAATCCATCAACGTGTTATAATTTGTAAAAACTGTCAAAATATAAAAAAAATGAGATTCAATTTAATATATTTTGTGTTTTTGTAATACCATTTTCAACGATTTTTATCCTTAATGCATATATTTAGTTATTTTATTAGCATCTACACTCATTCAAATTTTGATTTAAATACATTAACATTTTTCAAAAAATCATCCGCCCAACAATCTACATGACAAAGTCTGGTTTTGAAAAAAATATGTTTGTATTGTCACTTTCTAAACGGTGTACAATATCTAAATTATTGAAAATATGGTTCCTATGTAGGTATAGTTAAATATTTAAAAACTCAGAATTTTAATAGTTTTATTATTTAATAAAAAAACAATTGTGGCTGAACATGGTCGGTGAATTACACAATAATATTATAGTACGTACATGTACGATGTAATGGCACTTACCTACGCGATGATATATTATTATTTGTGTACAACAATGTACGTCATACTAGAGTAAGCATAAAACAGACATTGTTTTAGTTTAAATCGATCATAGAAAAAAATATTATGTGTAAATATATTGAAGTTGTTCAAACACAAAAGAATATTAGAATATCAACGGTATGAGTAACTTTTTTTAATATCAGAGTTCGAAAACGCGGCTTTAACAATGTATACGATTCATTATAATATATTTAAATTAAATTTGATACACGTTTTATATACGTGTGTGTGTGTGTTTAATTAACCACCCAAAATAAATTCCGCGAAGGGGCTGTAAAATTTCGTTAAAATACAAAATAATAAATTAAAAAAATAAATCAATTAGCAATAGCCAATAATCATTTTCCCACGAACCTCATATCTAATAATAATTTCCAACGTATCAATCTTTCTTTTTGATCGATAAAGTTGTTCTCCCGTTACCGCGTGTAACCAGTAGTTAGGTATAATATATAGGTAATATTATGTGCCATGCGCGTATTACATAAAATAGATTGTACAGTGTAAAAAAATTTTATATAAACGATTATATATAGTCTCTCGCGATGATCACACGTTCACGATAAATTGCACCTAATATATCATAACTCAGTAGTGGATTTAAGAAGGGGGTGGAAGAGGGGCCTGGGTTCCCCATGGTCTATTAGTAGGGCTATAATAATATGTGTTAAATATAGTCTTGGCATAAGACTTATACTTTTAAATTTGAATACTTATAAGTGCGTTCACTTAATGTACATTACCTCTATAATTAATAATATAAAATGTCTTTATAATAAAGTTGGTAGTAACTATTAAGACTGTTTTTTATAAATGTGTCATCATAATAGTACTTGATTTTCACAAGTTTACAATTTATTGCACCTCACACATCATAACTCACTGGTGGATTTAAGTGGGGAAGGGGGGGGACCTTGACCCATGTATGGTGCATTAGCTGCACTAATATACATACAGTTGAACTTGATTCTCGAACTCTTTTAACTCGAAATCGTCGATACTTCGAACTTTTTCCCGGTCCCTAGAATTTCATATAGTTGTATTGTCCTTGGATAACTCAAATTTTTTGGCTGGTCCCTTCAACCGAACCAGGTCTGACTATATATGCTAAAATATATAGTTGTGACATAGAGGTTACGAGTAGGTAACATCATTGACTATAAATACTAGTCATATGATCAATAGTAACATAATATTATTATATTAATATTTCTTAACATATTATATTATGCTTACATAATGTGCATACACTTATAAATTATAATTAATAATAAATAACGCCTTTGTACTGATACTCAACCAATAAGAGTGTTTTTTATAAGATATGTGTATTTATAATAGATACTTTTTGAAAAATCTTGCACAAAAAAATCCTAGATCTGATGTGACTATCGTGTACGGATAACCACCTGCGAGATGCGTGAATATGTGCGCAATACTATTGCATTTTAGGTAGGTATAGGTACCGCATTGTTGCCGTGGTACTTATGATAAAATCTACATCGTACCGTGGTTATGGGTTGACAAGAGGCGGAAATATAGAATTCAGAGTGCCAGCTATATATACTTCACGAGGGAGCTAGGTACTTATATACAATATACATATTATTATATATACAATATACATATTATATATATATATACGTTATATATTATATATTATTTTATATTTATCCCATACGTATATAGCTGAGTGACAACTGAAAGAGAAGTCGTGCAGGATCGTCTGACACGCGAGTCGACGCGAAAAATGTACGTACGAGACGTTTATTGAAGAGTCGCGAAGATCTCACGCGCACATATCATCGAGGCAGCACACATATTATTAAATTATACAGCCGCACAAACGTCGTTTTAACTCGTTATTTCTACAGAGCAGTAATGTAAGATTTTTTGCTGAAAATAATCGTTTACACACTGCTATTATACAGGTACACCTATATAGTATAATATTATTATCATTACTTATTAATAATATAATAGACATAATATGCGACGACGCTATACTATGATGTGGTCGTTGATTTTAATCGTTTGTAGGTGGCACTGCATCACCGCGGTAGTATTGCGAAACAAAACTCATTTCCATACAAACGTGTATAAATGCGTGGGTAGCACATTTAACGACGTGTGCCAAAACTTTCGTTTCCAATGGGTATATAATAATTACAGTGTAACACTGCATGCTCGCGTATCTCGAATATGTACCAAAATGTACAGTTTCCCAAATTAAAAATAATATTATAAACTCATCGTCGTAACCAAATAATAATCATATATTATAATTATCATAAAAGCCGAAAGGTCTTTACTATAGCCGACCTCGAGACCGTATTATTATTATTGAAACACACAATGCAGGTTAGAATATTATTATTAGAACTAAGTAAATATGATGGCTCTGGCAGTGAAAGCTGACAGTTCACGTATGTCATTATACTTATCAAGAATGCTTATGAGACGAAAAAAGTCAAAAATTTAAAATGACTATAAATAGGTAAGTATTGGCTCCTAACAGCCAAAATATTTTGAAAGCTACACCATGTTTAGAATATAATAAAATAATAAAACGAGAGTGTGTGAGCTCATCATTACACTCTGGGGAAGTACAACTTCTTTCATAAGTATTGGGGTCCGTGAAATTATAAATGAATTAGGGAGAGAGTAAGAAAAATCAATACAATAAAAATAAACGTGCACGCCACCGCTGCCTTGCATGACTTGCAAAATAAATAAACAAACGTGTCGTTTCATTTTTCGTTACGATTTTTTTTCCACCCACACCTCAAGAAAGAAGTTTTACTTCAATAAATATTTGGTGACATTTTTTTAATTTTTTCCAATTATATTAAGACAATTTTATTTATTTTTACTTATTACTTTTTACGTATTTTACTTTTGACAGTTATAGGCAAGTGCGCAAAAAATGGATTTCCGCGCGCCACTACGTTAAAATTTTAAATTGACGTCATTATCAAATTATATACAATTAAAGTGTATTTTAATTAATCGATAGTTGATGTTAAAATATGTATTTTTAATTGGTTACAAATAAACAACAGTTATTATTATTATTAATTATTATTGTTAAACAAATCGTGATGGAAATATTATCTGAACTGACTAATATAATCGTTTTTTATACCTATAATATGTACTCGCGAATGATCGTCACATGACCGGATTTAAATAGACGCGCGTAGTAGTAGATACAGTAGAAACTTAAAACGGCGTTTCTTGTCAAAAACTCATTATCGTTGATAAAAATTGCTTACTGTGGTCGTTGACATACTCTGACATTGTATTAGGTATGGAGATTCTCGCCGACGAGGATGTTCAAAAATTCAAATGCGGGCAATCATGAACTAACACTGTTGGTAATATTATTATGAAAAACGTCGAGTTATAATCGGGTTACCACTAAAACCACGGGATTGTTCTTTTATGAGCCTCAAGTCCCACCTTGTCCCGACCGACTTCAAACCGGACACTTCTCGCTCCGTTTTCAGAATATGATTAGGTTTTAATCCCGTCGTATGATTATATCCTTTCACGTGAAAGAAATAAACTTGTACGCTAGACAACAATGTAAATATAATATTTTCATAGATTTATGCAAACACTTAAATAATTATTATAAATAACAAGTACAGCGCCCGTGTGCCACATATATAGCGCATTTATATTGTTTTTTGAGAGGTATTGGAATTTAATTACGTAGCAGCTAATTACGTATACCAATAATAATATACATAATATAATATTGTCTTGTATTATAGTTTCGTAAACAATGATATCGCAACTATTGTTCAATTATTACCAATGGTTTAACAAAATATATCGAAAAGAATGATTCAGTTAATATTTAACAAATATTTAGAAATTCGAGTGACAGTGCAATGGGCATATATCTATAACGTATACGAGCAGTTGGGTAATAAACAGCGTGCACTGTCTGGTCGGTCTGATTCATTACTGATACGGCCACTGCCTGTCAGCTCTTTTATTTTATTTTTATTTTTGTTAGTTGTAAAATTTCTGTTTTTTTTTTTTTACACAAGAACAAAAATAAATTAAAACAAGTATCTACTTACTTTGTATATTAAATTAATTAAAAACAATAGATTTTGATAACCGATGTTTTAAATTATGCTATCATACAATTTTAATATACGAACTATAACAATTTCAATCAATAATTATTATTATAACAATTTATTATTCGTCCCATTTTATTTTTTTTATAAAATATATAAATATGAACTTGAGTTATAAGTTAATAATTATAGTTATAACTAATAACAAACAATATATTTAGCCATTTAGGCAACTAAGAGAAGTAAAAGTTAATAATAATATTACCTAGAAACATATTAACTCGACGCAGTTCAAAAATATAATATTAATTAATCTATTTTGTAATTATTACTAATAATACAGTGTACACCAGAAGTCCCGCATCACTTTCATTATTTCAGTGACAAATTAATACGGTTTTTTGTCAGCAGTGACTTATAACTTATAAGATAATGTTTTCCATTAAATAGGAATTTTCTTTTATATTACTGTTGAATTAAAAGCGTTTAACATATATATATAATATATTATATTGATTTGTCACAGACGTACTTTTTGTGATACGGGACTCATTGATCATACTGTTTAGTGATTGTGTAAGTTTTAAAATGTTTAAACAATTACTAACCTTTCATCGTACACTCCCAGATAGCATTTAGAGAACGATAGTATTTTTATAATTTAACAATTTTCTAATGCCATATACTAATATGTATCTTATGGTTACGTGTTCATGTTTGTGTTTGCTCGATAGTTACATCTCATCATAGTGCGCATAACGAGGAAGATAGGTAATTAGGTAGGTAAATTCCAGCCTACAGGGTGATTAAACAAAAACAAGCATTTTTGATAATAGATTATTTTAATAATGTTTTTATTGAAATTATACTTCAGATTTAGTGGAAAAAACTGCTATCACTGGAGGCTGTTATCGCTTTAACTCGTTGTGATGAAAAGTTTTCAAAAAATTAAACTTTAAAACTGTGTGCTATTTCTTTACTCTATTTTCCGGGACGATGTCGGCCACCGGCACCGCCGCATGATAGCAATAATCATCATGATAATAGTAATAATAATAATAATAATAATAGTAATAATAATAGTACGATGCCTCTATGCGACTGTCGACGGACGAACATTTTCCACCGGACTCGCTGGTCGTCCTCTGCGCGCCACACGACACACACGCGACACACACCTACACGCGTACATATACTTCGCCCACGCGCAGATAACGTGTACGTGTACCTACGATTCTTTTAACTGCAGAGTTTCATCTGTGCACGCGTAAAACGGTATTATTGTTGTTGTTGTTGTTGTTGTGCGGTTGTTATTGTTTTCACATAAGACGTCGAGTGCGCGTCGGAACAGAAAAATTATAGTCCGAGAGAGGAGAAAAACGAGATGCAACTTTAGTATTTTTACCCATCCCGTCGCCGCCGCCGCCAAGCGACAAACTGGTTTGTACAGTTGTGTTAAAATATATTATTTAAATTATTATTATTATTACTATTATTATTATATGTGTGGTGTTACGACCGACCGCAGTGCTCGTTATTTCACCAGCAGGTGCTTTTTGACCGCCGCCGAGATCTTCCGTCCGTATAAAATCTCTCTAGAGCGTATATATTTTTATGTATAAACGAGAAAAAAAAAATAAACATTTTTCGTCTTCAAAAATACGACCACTGTCAGCGTCTTCCACTTCGCATACACTACTGCGACACTATAATGCGTCTTTATTCTATGACTGCGTACAGCCCAACTCGTCCTCAACTCGCTGCAAGGTCTTTTATAATAATATATCAAAATATTATTATTGTGATAAATCAGTGTGCAGCCAAAGCCAAAAAAAAAAACCAGCAACCATTTTATTATCTAAAAAGCCCCCCTTCCCAAAAAAAAATAAGAATACAAATTATAACAGAAATATTGTTGTCAATGTCAAACAAATTAAAAAGAGTATCTCTATGGCAATTTTTCAGCAGTTTTAAACTTTTGATTTGTAAAAATAACAGCTGTAGCACGAAACGATATTTTTACACATTTAGGTACACATTTTTTCAGACGTCACCAAAAATGTATACAACGTACATCATATTTTTAAGATAATATCACGTTTGGGTACTGGGTATTGGGTACCAATATACGTTTAGGTACACATTTTTCAAAAACTACAATAATATTCACATTCATGATTAATTGTACTGTTCAGTTTAGAAAAACCAATCAAACTGAGATATCGAGTGATTGAATGAATAAAGAAATCTGTACAGTCGTATTATAATCTATCGATACCACAAGATTATAGTCGACGAGAGTACGTGTGTGGCGCGTATAATATATTATTCGTAGTCCCGTACTCGCGTGCACAACGATAATAATCATATAATAATCAAAACAATATAATTTATATTAATTGGTGTGGAGATTAAGTATCGAGCAATAAAGTTGAGTACAGTAGTAGGTATACCGTATACCGCTATTGAGTAGATCACGCCTAAAATAATATGTATGACTACTCAAATGTGCCTGGTACATGTTTAGTGTTTACCCAAACGTTCTCAGATTTATCAGGTAAAATTATAAGATATATTTTATGTTTACCTAATATATTCTATGTGTTACCCAACGTTGTGTTTGCTTGTACCCAGACGCGTTGGATTTTAGGCCAATATGTGCCCAACATAATATACAACCAATGTTGGGAGGGGGGTGTCATGGCCCATGGCCCCTTCGCCGTGGCTGCACAGTCCTACACAATACACTATATTATGCGCCAATCATCGTCTGTTTACACGACCAGCTGTTATTGTCAATTTGAAAATGATACAATATTATACTTAATAACTTACCTATTAATAGTTACTATTTAGCAAGGCTGGGCAAGTTAATGATTTTTTTTAACTCAGTTAAGTTAGGTTAATATGCACCAATAACAAAAAGTTAAAAGTTAATTTGACTATAGCTTAACTCAGTTAAGTTAAAAGTTACTACACACTTTTTTAAACTTTTTATTAAGTTAAAAAAAAGTTAATTTGTTTATACAACGCTAGCTTATTTAAATTTTTTTTCAAACCAATACTAAATTATAGTATTTATACTTTATACAGTATTTCCATATAAGTTAGATTCGAATGATGATATCAATTTTTTACTTTAAACAATTCACGGTAAATATTTTTTGACGTGAAAACGAAATAGACTGAAATTGTAAAATATAATAAAATTAAAAACAAAATAAATTAACTTAACTTATTTCTTAAAATAAAAAAGTAATTCGTTGATTTCACGTTAATTAAAAAGGGAATTCAGTAAGTTAACAATTAAGTTAATGAAAAGCCAAAAATATCTAGTTAAGTTAAAAAGTTAAAATAAAATTTACTTTTTAACTTGACTTTAACTTTTTAACTCGTTAATGCCCAGCCTTACTATTTAGTAAGCGAGTCTGAAATGTTTACTAAAAGTAATTATTCTTAATTATAATCGATAATTAACTAAAACAATCAATATACCTAGTAGAAAAAAAGTTTGAGTTATTTTTAGGTAAGTAGGTGTATAATAAATTGTAATAAGATGGAAAACTAATGATTATGATCAACATTTATTTTTTTGGACGAAATCTATAAGGACAAAAATAATTTATAACATTACGTCCATTGCACATAATATGATGTCATAATATTCATTTATTACCTATATTACCTATTCGTGGTTATTGAAATATTGCTCGTATAATATAATATTATTGGAACTGTGAGTATTAAACTATTGATTGTTTTCCGGTAAAATGCGATTGAGAAAAAATTTTTTAGTGATTAGAACACTCAAATTATATATTTTTTTAAAGTAAATTCATTCTAAATCGTATTAGATTTTTGGGTAGGCGGTGGTTGGTGAGTTCTTTGGGAATTTTTAGTGTTGTCAATCGATTGGCCAAAATGGTATAACGTTCACAATCGGACGACAATCATATTTTCATATGATTTTTTAACAGTTTATTCCAGCAATAATTACGAGAATATTATTTTTTGTTACCTTTTCCCTCAAACATTGTACGATAAAAATTGTGGCATACAGACAAGAATATTTAAAAGACCATCCGTTGAAAAAAAAAAAACGTTTATAACTATAATCATACTTACGTTAATATTTTTGTATATAGTATAAAAAAAAACAACCATCATGCCTTTTTCTATTTAAAATACAATTTATGTTGCACATTTTCCGATATTTGGGACATAAGCGTGGATGTAGTGTGATAAGCAGTGTGTATAAATACTATAAGAATCCGCAGTCGCCTTACAGTGGCCGAGCTGTGGACAGAGCTATATAATATATAGTGAATATGATGAATATAATACATTATATTCATCAATCATCAGTGTAACTCGATTTGGGGGTACCGAACATTTTCAGACCGATTTCGTGTAATCCTCTGTCATATTCAAACGATTTGACCGTAATATCTACGCCATTATTACAAATACCACACACACGCACACTTTACACCGAGAGGAAATTTCGATACATCAACAGTTTGAAGGAAATAATAATAATACTGCAGAATGCAGGTACAGTATAAAATACGATATTGTACACATTTTTCTCGGACATAACATGTACAGTTATTACAACTTCGCAATGAACCATTCAATTTGTACAATTTGATAAATGCACTTATGGCACAACTTATTTCAACTCAACGCGCGGCACGGTCGATTATCTTCGACGTAGGTTCGATGCGTTGTTCTACGTAAAAAAATGAAATTACAGAAAGCCAAGTTAGAAAGCCAGAAATACGTTAGTTGCCAATCTTGGCGATAACAGATTCTCGATAAATGTCCAGTCTTTTCAAACAACACAAAGACTTTTCACCGCAGGAAGCTCTTTTCGTAGAAATCTTAAGACAATCTTTAAATTACTTTAGTAATAACAAGAAAAAGTCCCTTATCATATTACTGTTGCGTCAAAAAAAATTGAATCGCAGTATATATAGTTGTTATATAACTATTGATCGGTCAATGCCAATTATCTTCGGGTTGTTGACATAATTATGTCATTTCTACTGACAGATATATAATATAGCTGGTTTATTAGTTTGTGACAGCGAGGGCGACAACTACCACGCGTATAATAATAATATACTGTGTTAGTTTAGACTTGGATGAACTACATAATATTTATTATAGCTGTCAACATTGGGCATTTGCCTGGATCGTCAAATTTTTGAATTTTTTTGGATCGTCGGGTGCGAATCGCCACCCCGATTATAAATAAATGGTTAATAATCTTGATGTATTAAATAACATAATTACAAAAAAAAAAATCGATTTGTCGAAGACTCGACTGAATACGAGGTGTGATAAAGCATAAATAATTTATTTATTCGCTAAATTATATTTCTACATTAATATTATAATTTACATTTGTGTGGTTGTCTAAGGTAGATTACCTACAATAATACCTAATGTTAACATATTATACCAAGTTTTTTCCAATTTTGGAAATACTTAAATCATAATACCTACATAAAATGTTTATGTGTACTAAGGTCGACAGTTTTACTGGTGAATGCTGTTTTTCTGGGCTATAAAAACTTAAAATCACATGAAAGCTATTTTACGAGGTCAACAATGAAAGAGGAAAGATATAGTTTGAAAGTGCGACAGATTCATTAAATATTGAAGCAGAACTTAAGTATGGACTATGTTATAAATCAATTTTTGCCTTTGCAAGATCTCGAAAAATATTTTTTTTAGATAAACGAGCTTTAAAAACAACTATTTAAAAAATTATACTGTTATCTCATACTTAGTAAATTATGTTATTGCTTTCTTTCCTAATTATAAATTTAAGTAAAATAAATTATACTTGACTTATTTTAATTCTGTATAAAAATGATTTGCTAAGGTTTATAAAATATATAAATATTTTAATTCTTTGGTAATATTCTAATTCTCTTCTAAAACTGATGATAAATAAAAATAATAATAAAACACAAATCATTGTAAAACGAGTACTTACATTCATCGCTCCGTTAATTTAAAACTATAAATTCCAACTTTGATGAAAAAATAAAAATAAATAAAGGACTGCAAACACTGCAAATTATTTCAAGTATCTTAACTGAAACGAAATGTGAAAGCTTTAAATACCGAAGACGACCTACACCGATGGACTCAGTAGATGTTGAAAGAACTTTTCTGAAGTTTTAAAACTAATTAGCAGAAAACCAACGAAACTTCACATTCAATAATAATTTGAAAATGATATTATTTTTGCAATGTAATACCCACTTGTTTAGTAAGTTTTGTGTCGGGTATTTCTTAATTTGCTTTGAAATACAGTAAATGTACAGTAAATGTAAATTATTTTTTTCTTCAGATTAATGGTTGTTGCAAAGTACATTTTGAAAAATATATTTCCAATGTTAACAACTTTTTAATTTTTACATTTGTATAAAACTATACTTGTTTATTCAGTTATACTTATAATACTTTAAGCAATAACTATACATATTATTTAATTTATTATATAATATTCCTATATTATATTAATTTAATTTTTTTCCGAGGATATGATGTATTAACCTAAGTCCTTCTTTTAAATTTTGGTCTAAATTAAGATTTCTGAAGCTTATTTGACAATTGTTTCGGCGTATATACACGCATATTTTTTTCGCTTACTTTTTAGTCTATTGGTGAATATAAACCCAGTCCTTATATCGTTACTTGTAAGCTGTTGTATTATGGCAATGTTTACGATTTATGAATGTTTAATGAATAATGTGCATAGCACAATAGCACTAATAATAAATTATTAAAAACACTATGTAGTTACAACACGGCTTTTATAAATTTACAAAACACGAGTTATAAATTAAAATTGTCTACAATGCATTGAAATGACTTGACATTTATAAAACGATTTTTTCAACAACTCGATTGCAACAATTGCACATACTCAGGTACAATTCGATAAGACACACTTTTCGTGTAAATGTGGACAGTGCATTTTTTTCTTATAATATTATTATTACCTACCTATATTATCGTCTCAATAATATTATACTGATCACCGCATAAGGTAATAATTTGTACAGTTTAATATTCTACAGTACGTAACTACCTATATTATATAGGTAATCAATTATTATTTTGTATTTAAGTTATGTATGACTATAAATTGAGCAATAATTTTGATTGAGATTTCGAAAGTGCAATTAGATGAACACATCATTTTTTACACTGGAAACTATACGTTTATATTATATATTAAAGAATAGTTTTCGAAATACGCGATTGTTACGCCGCCGCGCCGCTCGTTTACGACATTGCGACGCACGACCGTCGAATATGGAAATGATTACTAATGTATTATAGAACATTGATCAACGAAATTTAACAATTTTTTTTTTCAAGAGCCGTGAAAAGTCATGTCTAGACAAAATTAATGAAACGCCGAGTTCAACGAAAAAACCGTCTTGTTTATTCAATCAAAATAAATGAAAACAAAAATATTATTCCTATCGAGACGCTTTAGAAATGTATATAATGTTTTGTCAAAATTAATAACATTTTTAGTTCTGCGAATAAACGCTCTGTTTATACAATAAAATTATCAACTTAAACAGTACTCCAGAAAATGTTATATACTGAGCAAATCGATGAAATTTCAAATTCATACGAATAACATATTATTTTTTTTTTTTTTTACAGCTGGAAAAAATGTACGAATAAAACTTATAAATGCTGCACGAGGCTGCTGGTATACGAGAATAAAAACTAAATTAAAAGACTAGTATATAGTATTAAAATACTTTTTTTTTTGTCATATTCAACTCTGAGAGGTAGGTACGAGGAATATAATATTGGTTCTAGTGCCTTAAAACGTTGTAAATTTCTTTTTTAATTTGAAAACTATATTGTATTTAATGCGTACAATTTTAAATGTTGATACTTGAAAATGTAATAAAAAGTTTATCGTAAGTTTTTCTACGTAAATTCAAAATTACAGAAAAAACTTGATAGCTCTATTTTTTTTTTTTTTTTTTTAAATATAAGCGTTTCAAGACTTCAATTTCAAGTTATGATGTAATTGATTATAAAAATGAAAAATTATGATTTTTCTATTACCAATTTTTGTGGTTTTGGTGTAGGTAATTCAAAAAACGTAAACATTTATAAATATATATAATATTATAAATTGTCTTTTACTACCTATTACGTTTATTGTTATTTCCTACACACAATTACATTTAAAATTTTTTTAGACTGACTTTTACTGTGTGTAAGTAGGGTTTTAAAATGTCATGAAAATAATTTTCTTGAAATATTTCATTTAATGTTTATAGTCGTCAACTTCTAAGTGAATATTTTTAAAAGTTGGTTAATTGTATGAAACAAAGAAAATATGTAACATACTTACATATAGTTTATTAGTTGTTTAACAAATCTATAATGGTTATAACAAACTATATGATCTAAGTATTAAATAATGAGCCCAGAGCACCTTCACATCACTCAGCCACATATACACACATTTTATACGACTTTTGTACACTTTATAATTACTAAAAATACACTATTATTTCATTCATTGTTGGAATTGACTTCAACTTTATTTCAAACAATTATCTTTTGGATCGCTGATATACAACAGTATTTTAAAACTCATGTAAAAAAATGTTTTTATTCTCAAAATAATGCCAGGAATATTTTTCAGCATTATAAAATATAGAATACACAAATATGAAATAATAAATCAACAAAAATAGTATATTTTTCTTTAATTCTAAGTGTGTAATCAATTTATTGTTTCTGATCATCCATAACCGAACACGTTTGAAAGAAGAAAAAATATTTTTCATAATTTCATTAAAATATTTCAAGAACAGTGAAATTTTAAATTTTGAAATATTTCAAATTTAGAGCCCTATGTATAAGTATTAATTTGTAAGTTTATGAAATTGTTTTTTTTTTTTTGACAAATATATACGTTCAACCTTTCAAATCAAGAAAATTATATTCAACAACAATATTGAAATAAATATAATATAACATAAGACATAAGTTGTTCTATTAAAAATAGATGCTGATACACCTGTCTCGGGATCTTTTTTTCGTATAATTTGATTTATAAAATTTAACATACCAGTTACAGTAACCCTTTAATAACTCCAAACAAAAAGAACAGTGGAGTGAGTTCCAAGTTTTTTTCATTATCGTACTATTAATATTCTTATGAAAAAATATATAAACATATATGTTTGATTTTACCGCACTTAAGAGATTCGCTGCATATTATAATTATAGACTATTCGAACTTGAATTGCTTTGATCGGTGCGTTAACTGTAACTTATTATTTTTTCAGACCGTAAATGTACAAAATATTAACTATAGTATTTTCATATTGATTGTATTATATCATATTTTTCTCATATTTTAATTAATGGTAATAAACTAATAACTAATAACATTGTTCTACAACTTTTTAAATACCTAGTCAAAAAACTATATAAAAAAACTCATAACAATTTTGGAATTAGGAAAATCCGATATTCAGAATCGTTGATGATGTGTCCAATTCAGTATAATTCCACCGTTGATTGAACAAAACCCGTAAAATATAATATTATATTTTAATCATTTAATGTAAATTCCTCTTATTTACAAATCCGCCAATCATACCATTGCCAGACAATAAAATCAGTTAATTCCCACAAGTGAAACAGGCCCTTGGCAAACCAATTTTTATCGGTCAAATTTGAATAATTATTTTGGTATTTTGATAATACAAATGCATTAAAAAACTTTAAATTATAGTTTTTTGTTCAAAAGAACAATAATTTGTTTAAAACAAGCGATTTGTCACCCTGATCACCCTTTTTTATTATAACACCCCTGTAAAATAATATATTATACACTTATGAATGTAAAAAGTAAAATAATAATAAATAATTATATGCCTAAGTAATTTGTTCAATTTGTTTAAAAACATGTAATTTAAACTTGAGATTTTGTTTATTATAAAACCACATAATATTATTGCGGATATAATATGGATTATGGTATAAATATATTTAAATAATATAAAATAAGATCCTTTGGCTATCGAAATAGAATTGCATGATGTGTACAAATGCTTTGCCTACAAATAATTAAGACCATTATTTTCAGAATTCCACCGCTCAAGTCCGACACAATAGATTGCCAACCTATCCAATTTTAACCGAAAAACGATATGTTTCGAAGTGCGTTGGCAGTGAATAGAATGCATTTAAATAATATATTATATTTTAACTGGAAAAATAAATAGGTATACAAGAGTATTTTATTGGTTACTATTAAACATTGCACGGAAAAATGTTTTTGGTTAAATACGATTATTATCTATCATTATACCTACTCAAAAGCCTCTATAGGTATAGTCGCAATAATAAGCATTTTATAACCATGGGTCGCGAAGTTGATCCTAAGCAGTTTCAAACGCTGTTCTTCGTTTTAAGACTTAAAAGCGATTAAATAATTGAAAAATTGCATCCATTTGATATAGATTTGTTTATTACTAATACGGCTCATTGCTCTATTCTCGTGAACTCCTCAATAGGTATAGTTCTCGAATGTATAACCGTTGTCGATTAAAATATAAATTCTACCTTCATCTGATACGTTTCAATGGATGCAATTACAATTTATCCAAAAATTTTCATAAATAATAAACGACCACTGATGACTGATGAGGTCTTAAGCACCATATAAGTATATCGAGACAGAAATGGTTAAATATGGTCTAATATAAAATCTCATGTCACAGTGTTATTGTACGAACTCCTTCGTAGCGGCTAGACCGATTTTAATGAATTTTTTTTTTGTATATTTGATAGGTATGAGAATAGGTCGTAAGGTATTTTTCACCCTCTTACCCCTACCCCACCAGGGGAGGTGCTCAAACGGGGATTTTGAGATTTATGATGGAAATTGTTGTTTATAAATGGTAACTATTGGTTATAGGAGAAATAAATAAATATTAATAAATTGGTATTAACTATTATTTGGTTGACTTTGGTTAATTAGACAGATCAGGTGCAAGCATGCATCAAATCAAATTTTCGCACATTGCCCGTGATCCGACGTAGTATGTCAAAATTACAAATAAAAATTACTAACCACGATTCTCTCCTATTTGGAACGTATAAGATACTTAGATTTACCAAATAATATTTAAGCATAATAACATGGCCTGGTCATGACTTCAGATTTGTACGAATTGAATACATACTTTATGTAAGCGGGATTCATTGAAGCAACATATAATAACGGTAGACAATAGACATTATTGGTATTAAACACTTAATTATTAATCATAGAAAAACAGCATAAGCTACAACACAAATAAGCAACAATTACAATGTAAAACACATCGATAGCAAGGGTTTTCTCTTTATCGGAGAGACTCCTTCTTCCACATGTATATTATAGTACAAAGTGTCCGGGTTCTGCAATCTGAATATCGGAGCATTTTTACTAACCCAGAAGGCAATGACGGACAAAAAAAAACACACGTCATTGTTAGATACGCAAATCAATACATTCTTTCGCTACGCTCGGATTCTAAAATGCAGGGCTGGACTAGAATGGTTTCGGCCAACTATTATCTGTAAGCAACCGGCCCATTTTCCTACATTAATTAACGGCCTTACTTAAACACATATATTGAACAGAACATAATATTACGTTGTATGGTGCTAAGTTTAACTAGTACGACTGCGACACCAGGCGTAAGCCTTTGCATAATTAGATTGATTTTAATATTTATACATTTTTTTTTACATAACCGTAACCCGTGGCCTACTGCGCTGTAGGATAGTTGCACAGTGATCCAGTCCAGAACTGCTAAAATGTATACTGCAATTCAATTCAATTCAAATATATACAACTATTTTATTTGTCAGGTCATTCTATTACACCTTGTATATTGTACTAAAATATAGTATAATATACAGCGTGATTATGTGGGATAAAATTAATATAGACATAAATATAACAATAAAATATAGCAATCGATAATTTATTAAGGAATAAAATTCAAAACGACAAAAAAAAATAGTGTAAAATAAACAATCTAATGTATAATAATATAATATACGTAATGTTATAAAGAAAATTTAATGTCGGGAATATTTAGAGAGCAACGCATTTCGCGTGATGTAAACATAACGATAGTAATATAAATTATTTAATGTCATACGGCGTGCTGGTGGTTAGTTAATGTGGTCGTCGTAGTAGAATCCGTTGCCGGAATCGTATGATATAACATTTGGTGGAATAAAATCATCGTTGAAACCCTGTGAAAATAAAATCAGACAAATTAAAATATTGCAATAGGTATTGTAACTTGCAGGTGTTATTTATTCGTCCTTAAGTAAAACGCACGACCAAATACTGCAGCAAGGAAAACTTTGATTACATTATATCATTTAAAGGCGTGTATTAAAAACTATTGAGTAAAAAGTGAAATGGTTAATGATCAGATATACTCTTATCAACTTTTTAATTCTACTACTATTTTATATAGTCAATAAATTTTGTTCGGCCGGTTTAATATGGTGCGTAGTTCTTTTGATTAGTTTTCTAATCGTTCGTTTCACGTTTGGTTGCAAATCAGTTACAATTAATAGTTGTGCATGTATTTCGTAAAATATATGATGTGTACTTTATTTAACCACCTTGCAGTGTAAGTATACGCATATTACACACAAGGCCTCGAAATTGGGGGGGGGGGAAGGTTCAATGAGACATTCGGTCCTATCCCTTACGGCCCGTGCATATATTATAAATAAACAATAATTGATACGTTACTATGAGAAAATTTATAATTTATACATAATTATACCTATATTATATTACACTAAATAACTTTTTAAATATTTATATTATAATAAATTTAATAATAAAATAAATATAAATGTATATATTCATTTTTTTTATGAAATAAATATTGTCTGCATATGTATACAATTATAATAAATAATAATCAGCAGTTGTGTGTAAAGATTGTAAGTGGCGAATTTATTGTATTTGTTAGACTATTATTGCGTATATTATAGTATTTGTAAGTACACGGCAGACTTTATCATATTTAAGAAAATAAAAATGTGGGAATGTGGATATACCACTCTGATGTACAGTAGGTGTCGTCTCCGTCACTGTAATGGATGTGTTAAATTTGAATTCAATGACATAAAATCATTGTATACGAAAAACGATTCTGAGCAAAGACTCAATCTATACAACTAAGTATATTTTATGATATCATTGCTACTAAATTATCTAATTTTACTATTAGACATTTTTACATTAGTAATACAATAGCTGGGTAAAATCATTTTAACCTAAAAAATCAAATTTGAAAATATAATTTTGTAAATAAAATATAGGTAGACTAATGATATAACCTACATTATGTTCTAAGATATTTTAGTTACAGTATGAACTATGAGATACTTATGAGAAAACATATTTTAAACTCTTGATCCATAATTAAATAAATTGAACATTTTATAAATTTTAACTATATGAACTTTAAATGCTTATACGAAAAAAATCATGTCTATTTAATTTTAATATTTTTAAACTAATGTTAATAGTTATTCTAAATTCTTATTCATTTTTTTTTATAGAATAATTTATTAGATTAGTTCTTCTACGAACTTCAATAGTTGGATTTAATAGTCAGTAACACAACCAAGTGTCGTTCGAAAAAACTGCGATTATATATGTGTTTTGTTCATAATCTTGTGCGTAGGAAAAAATAAATTGTCATATTTTAATACATTCTTATAAAATTAATATTTCTACTAACAATATTATTAGATATACCTTCGACCAGTTCGATGTTTTAGAATATTTTTCTTGATGTATATATTTTAATTATAAACACAATTCTCATTTTAAATATTATAATTTATTATATTCGCATTCAATTTTTTCAGGTACCTAGTTAAATTAAACCACTATGAATGACTTATAAGTACCATTAAAACGTTCCGTGTACATAGCGATTTTCGTAACCAGTTAATATAGGTATAGTTATATCGATGTATGACAGTATATTTTACTATTATATAAATAATATTTTATTTCTAACTGCGATAGTCACCGAGAGAAATATTCAACACATGGTCGAAAAAAAATCGAAAATAAGCTGGATGTGTTGAAAACTGTTAGTAGGGTACCTATATAATCATTGACCATAACAATTATTAATGAACCAACACCTTATGGAATCGGCACCCCGTTTCCGTGGAACACTACCAACAACCCCTCTTTTGTTCTCCTTGGTCTCGAACTCTCGATCTAAATGCACATGTCGACAGTATAATATATTATATATAATATATTCGTGTAATACGTAATATTCGTGTAACTCAATACTATTATAATGTTATTATCGCGTTGTTAAAACAATGGCAATAATGACACTATAGCTGTTGTTTCGTGGTCTATGTCGTGTGATGACGATTATATTAATTTTATACGCACACGCATGCAAACAAACCAATACGCACATTCATCGGTGCAGCTATCACATAGTATAATAATAATAATACTTATAATAATAATAATAATACGATGGTAATAGGTAGTAACAATAATAAATAAATAAATTGTTATGCAACCGGTCGAGCGTGTGTGTGCGTGCTGTGATCGCTCTTCGAAAAAAACTTCCCGGACGAGCGAGAGACCTGCAGCTGATACTTTAATATAATAATATTATTGTGTACAGACTACAGGTACTACCAGGAAGGCAGGAAATCAGTTACTGTAACATTATATTATTATTATTATATAGTATTCGCCTTGAACATAATATACATAATATCGTAGTAGCCGCACTATACTCGCGTATAGTCAGATAGCGGACGTATACCTTATTTTACGAGTCGGCCGCAGGTTTCTTCTCGTCGATATGATATTATATACAGTGTGGTCCGTTCAATAAGCGTATACGTTCATGATTTAAAAAAGTTTTTTTTCATAATATAATATTTTTACACAATATGATGTCATTGAAAAACATAATTTTCGAAAACAAATTACATTTTCTGAGTGACGACGTACATTTTTTTATTTAAATTCATAATTTGATTTATAAAACGGTTTCAAATTCTGGACGAGTAGTTAATATTATAAGTATTTAAAGCTTATATGAGCAGAGTAGTGGACCAACTTTTTCCGGGGTACCACTGACGTCAGCCTGAAATGTGTCATTTTAATCCCATCATCTAAACTTTAAATACTAATATAACTAATTAACTACTTGTCAGAATTTTTTTTTTTATAAATTGAAATACTTAGAAAAATATTTTGCATCAGAATATGAAATTAAAAATGTAAGTCATTCAAAAATTTAAAAAAAATAACAATGACAAATAATTGAAAAAATAAAATTTTAACTTGCAATTACATACAATTATTTAAAAAGAACAATAATTCTGAAAATTTTAAGGCTTGGAAATAGTGAAAATGGTATTTAAGTAATGGTTCACCTTGTATACTGTATCACACTCGTTTGGCCCAGACACGACAGCGGTGGTGGCTGCACGTGTTTCGTTCGCGATGCGGTGGGGATTATTATTATACATTAATCTCATATACCATAATATACAAATAAATGTATTTTTTATTGGATTATACTTTATATATTTTATTGATGAAATTCCGGATTTTTTTTTTTAATTTTCTTTGATCTGTGAAATGCTCATGGGAGGAGGGGATATTGAACGAAAAAACAAAATTTAAAATGTTTTAACTATATAGGAAATATTATGCATTCATAGATAATTGTATGCAGACCCAGACACGGTAGTTACGTGAAACATTATTATTTTGTAACTGTATTCACTACACAGGATTTAACATTATAATTAAATTTGTATTTTACTTCAATAAATTACAACATGCATTTTTAATTCTCTTTTCATATGCCAAATATTTTTACAAAAATGTCGATATAATATAATATCGCAATTTTGAATAAGTAGTTAGTTATAGTTATATACTTATAACTTCTAAGTACCTACCTATTTAAAGTTTCGTTAAGTGGATTGGAGTGGCACAGGGATATACCCCAAAATGTTGGCCAAGTACTCTACTCGTTTAACCTTCATAAACTTATAACTATGGTATTAGGATATTTATAGTATTTATACACTAAAAAATCAATAAATATAATATATTATGCACTTATGTATTGAAAAATAGCTTCCTAACTATACATGGAAAAAATTTAAAATGCATTAAACATTTTTATATATTTTAATTAGTTATTTGATAGCAATTAAATAAGGTACATAAAAAATATACCTATAATTATTAGTATCCATAAATTAGTATATATAAAAAGTCCATAATAATATAACATTATAACTGATATACATTTTTTTAATTGAGAGAGTTTCTTAAAATAAGCACTTATATACAAAATAAAATATTTGTAATCTACATGATATCATGAAACAAATTTCTATCTAATAATTCATGCAACAATGCAACCTAAAAAAACATGCAAAATCATCAACTACTATAGGTTTAAATTCAATTTTATAAATCTATAAGAAAAAGAAATTTGTGGTAGATGTTCTAGAACAGTTTTATATTTTTCAGGTTAAGAAAGGATTTGTAAGAATTCTTATAAAAATATAAAATATATTAACATTATAATTTTTCCCAACAAGATTTTTTGGATTATAATATTATGTATTTGGACAACTGAACAACAATCTGACAATAAAATGATCACTAATGAATTGGTTAAATTGTCAAGTTCTCATGATTATTATTTTCTGGATAATAATTATAATAAAATAAACCAAATGTATTATGACGTATTAAGTAATGAGTATTTGGTAATTTTTATGTTTTTTACTCAAAGCTCAATGTTTGCTCAATTACCACCTGAACATTTAAAAAATTCGTAAATAATGACCTTTTTATAATATCAACTGAAAATTTCAAAAAAAAATGTTTTAATAACTCAACCATGACTAAATTTATTAAATTTAAATAAAAATATATAATTTAATTTGACAGGAACCTTTTCCATTTCTCTAATTTTTAAATGATTTAGAATTTTAGAATTTAGATAATATGACGGATATACCAGGCATTGAAAAATAGGTAAAAAAAAATAACAAATCAATTTCTGATATCAAACATTGTCTTCTTAAAATGTCTACAGTATATTTTTAAGTTTAAAGAAAGGGATTTTGGACAAAATGTTCTTTTTCCATTTATACGGCCCTTTACATGAATAAAAAACTGGAAAATGTCCCTTTTTGGAAAAACAAATCAATTTATATCCATCATAATTCCTGACAAATATTCTCCTGAATTAATTAATTAATCGCGATGAAAATTAAGCACAACTGATGACCTACGATTTGATATAAGCGTTCAACGTGTTAAATAACGAATGCATGTGAAATATTCCTGTTATTTTTTTTTTTGTAAATATGTATTATTTATACAAATTTTATGTTCATGAGTTTTTTATTTTTCATAAACTTAAGTGCACGTGCGCGCCCTTATCTCAAAAGTGCCCGGGGATAACCACTTCCCCCTCGCCTCAGTGGTAATACACAATTATTAGCTGTTAAATGTTAATGTATAAAATATATCAAATGAGTATGTTTTTTGCATCTTCAGTAAAATAATTATGTACTTAAACATGACAAGTGTATTAACTAATAATAATAATAATAATAATAATAATATATTTTTTGCAAAAAACAACAAGTGACACATTGTATAAGTACGTAAAATAATTATTTGCAGCACCCCCTAAAAGCTAAGCTTGTGCTGGGGGAGCGGTTCTTATATTATATTACTTAAAATAAATACATAATAACTAATACTATAAAATGAGATACATCAAACAGCTTGCTTCTTTTTATTCGTTAATAATAAATTATTCTAATTCTAATTTTTTGCATTTTTAAGTATACTTAAGTATATTTATATTTTCATATAATTAGATTATTTAACTGTTATTTAACAGTTCGTAATATATAGTTTAATTTTTGAATTCGCAATTCGTTTGCTAACAGGGGTGTTTTTGAAAACCCACGCAGGGTCAGGGTGCTTACGCAATCTGTCAATTTTCCGCGAACACACTTCTTTAACGACGACGTTCGTTATCGCTAATAATGATTATTGTCGTTTCACGTTATTGTATAATGTCATTAATATTATATTGTTAATATTACATTTACAATAATAATACTGTATCATATATAAAATATAAAACATAGAAGTTTAATTGAAATGTCAGTGTTATAAGAGGGTACCTTTCTACGACCTATAAATAAAAATAAACCCCAGGCGAATATAGAAAATGTGTACTGTACCTATTTTGGTTTAGATTCTGAACGACTGAACATTGAATGTGTTTTTATTTTGTGTACCTGTCATCGTCTTTTACCTTTTGGATCAGTAAAAATACCCCAATTATAAGCTATAAGTATGGTTTCCGGTAGTTAATTCGATTTAATTTGAACTTTGGGGAAAATTCCCAGAACTTTACGAAATAATCGGGAAAACAAAAATTACATAAAACTGAAATATTTACGACGCAATAGCAGTTTTGGACAAAATCGATTTTGTGTTTTTGGAGTATATTCCTAATTCTAAATAAAAAGGTGGGTGTATGTCGCTCTGCAATGCGGTCAAGTGGGTCACTGTTTAGTGGATGGTATTAAATTTGAATTCAATGATAATATAATATCATTGAATACGAAAGATGATTCTGAGCGGAGGCGGTTTGTCCGTGTGGATATTTTATATTATGTTTATTGTTGTTACTTATTATTGATACGGTAGCCGGTAAGTTAAATTAATATTATAAAATTACAACAAAATAACCAAAACAGTTATTCTTGGTTATTTAATATGTTATTTCCTCCGAATTTGAACATAAAATAACTATAAAAAACTGTGTTCTTTTATTTTTGAGACTTTTTGGTTACAAAATAACCTGTTCACATATTTTCAATCCTTAGCTATAAAATTTGAACATTTTATAAATTGTTAACTACATATTCGTTTTAGAATTTGATAAACGTTGTCAAAAATCGAACTTTAAATACTTAAAAAAAAATGTTGGCTATGTATTTTTAATATTTTTCAACTACTATTGTAACAATATATCAGAGCCTTTTATTAGTTTTTCATGCTTTTTACCAAACAAATAAAATTTTAATGACATTTGTAGAAAAAAAAAATTTTAAAATTAAAAATTGAAAATGTCCGTAAACAGTCTGAAAACAGTGAAAATATTTTGAACATTTTATAGCGTATTGGAATTGATAAAATAAACATATGATATCAATTTCAAGTGTTTACGGTTATTTGTTTTTGAATTACAACAAAATAAGAAAACCACTAGGTACTTGAAAAATCGAGTAAATATCCAATGTTGTAAAAATTATAACTTCAAACGCACATAAAAATTTAATTGACTTTCTTATAGACATTTGTGTTTCCATAAAGGTAGATAACTTTATAAGGAATATTGTATTACATTTTAAAATCTTAGATTTGAAAAAAACATTTTTTAGGAATTTCAAAATAATTTTAAAAGTTTCGTGATTTTTACGCTTTTTATAAAAATTCAAACTTTAAATTATAAAAAAAAAATTTGTGACCATGGATTTTTAATATTTTTTAAATGTCATTGTAATAATATAATATTAGGAGCGTTGTATTGCATTTCAAGCTTTTTTACCAAACAAATAACATTTTATTGACATTCATAGAATAAAAACCTAAAAAAATTGGAAAATGAAAATGTCCGTAAACACCTCAAAACAAGTCAACATATTTTGAATATTTCATGGCGTATCGCGAATGCTAATATTAATGTTCAGTGAAAATTTCTCGTATCTACGGTAATTATTTGTTTTAGAGTTACGCCAAAAACCAAAATCGATTTTGTCAAAAATCGATTTTGCGTAGAAATTCCCGTTTTTCCTTAATTTTTTGTTTGTTTTTCCCGGTGCTTTTGAAAACTACTATGAATTTTTACCTTTGACCTCCACAAAAACCAACTAGACTCACTTTCCCATCAAACAAAATACTGTTGAAGAAAATCGAAGCAGTTTTACTAGCTGCCCTAAACAGTGATGACAGATACAAAATTAAAAAAGTTAAAAAAAACACACATCATTGTATATAATCAATACATTCATCAACCCGCTCAGAATCTAAAATGAAACAAAATTTGTCAAAATTATGAAAATATATATAATATATATGTATCTATATACACTGAAACTATACTGTATTCTAAAATGCATACCAATTTTATTATTATTTCTTGGAAATGCAGTACAAGATCTCACATTAGTTGTCCATTCAGAAATATTTTAAAGCATTGAAAATACATAATATAAACATTATGCGGTCTGTAACAGCCTTATACAGTCCCATAGTAATAATAACTACCTTGACCCCCTGGCCAAATTTTTCCGACACTAAAAAATGTTGGTGTGCACTCTAGGATACGTTTGGGAACCTCAGCAGCGGTATAAACCACATTGGACAGATTTTGTAGTTATTGTCTTACGCAGCCGGTCCGGGCAAACACGCGCGCACCGCGACCGTATATGGCGGCTCTAAACGCGTTCCAGAATGAAGACGGAATATTGTTATCATTTACCTATACAGGTACTTACAATGCGTTTGTTATAGTAAAATGTTTATAACCGTTTTACAAAAATCAAGGATTTGTTTAGTTCGTTACAGTATTACAATACCTATGATATTATTACATACATCGGTATAATATACCCACAACCTATACCTATACCTATAGTACTACAATATTATTATTATTGTACCTGGTTAATAAATGTTTACACTGAAACCACTACACTACCTATACGTACACGTATACAGTAGTGTTTGTGTGTAAGTGTTTACTGTGTTTTATACTTTTATTTATTGCTTACGTATTCGATGTTAGCGGCTGTAGGGTACGAACAAGGATAACAGTCCATGTGGCTGATTCCATTATCGTCCGAGTTGCATTCGCACGTCTGGCATTTCGGCGGCGGCGCTGTCTTGGCGATCCTTTTAGCGAAAACTTGCAAAAACTTTTTCACCAGGTTCAAGTTGTCGGTATCCATTTTTTTCGACGTGAACAACGAACCTGCGTCAGATAGTAATAATATTATTTTTCGTGTATAATACGAAACGAAACATTATCAATTAGCTAAACCCAATCGGATTTTATGCAAATGCGTTTCAAGTATAGCATGAAAGGTAGGTTTATCATAAATATTATACAATGTGATTCACTGAGCATGCTAACTCCCTTATTTTCATTTATTAATGAATTTAATCAAGTCCTGAGTTTTGTTATTTTTTTAATACACCTATACCCAAATACTATATTTTAAAATTCTTGAATTTTTTATACCTATTTTTTTTACACCTTAAGCAGTGCAATGGTATATATAGGATTTATTTGAGGGGGGGAGATATAGTTTTTATCGCTTCATTGGAAATACATGAACACATCTATCTTATTTATCTATAAGTTATAACGTATCTGATGTAAATATTAATGTAATATTGGGTCTAATATTTATTATACTTTCAAGTTTTAAGTATAATATACCATTTTACAAATTCAAAATATTGATGGATCAATATTTTTAAATCATTGTATCACCATATATCCAAAACATACTATTATGGGCCTATTATTCTTATTATTTATTAAACAAAGTTAAATAACTTGAAAGTACAAATTTTAAATATGATACGTCAACGTAATCATTACGTAATCATTACAAAAAAAAAGGTCATTCATTGATATTGTGGGTCGCCATATTTTAAAAAATTTTCAAAATGGGTCAAAAGTATGGGAACCTCTGAGTTAGGTAATACATCGGTCGCTGATTTATGGGAATATTTTAAAAGTCGAAAGACTAATTTCTATTAACTATTCTAACAGTTGGATAAGTTTCGAAGTTTAGGCGGGATGCGAGTAGAGTGGAACTTATGTATTATATATTATATTACATGTATATAGCAATAGGCGAGCGCCTATATATTATAGCATGTATACGAGGACAAACACGGTGAGACTTAACACTGTATATTTTAAAGACATCGATCGCATATGAATATATGACGTATAATATATACAGTGTTGTACCCTGCTAGGATTTACTTATTTAAAGTGTTATAGTGTAACAATAGACACGCCGCAGCTCGTATCATTATTGTCAGCGCGACCACTTTAAAACGGTAAATTCTTCGCGGGACGTATATTTTTATAATATATCTGCGTGCATAAAACTATCAGTAGTTCAATCAAGACAAACCGTTCGACTCCAAAACGATCGGCGTGCAGTATCCCAGCATGTTCTTCGTTAACTTCACCTGTTTTCTGAGGCTCGCGTCTCCCTTTAGCACTTTGAAGTCGTTTCTCGTGTACGCCGTATCAGCATCGACGCCTAGAACACACCCAAACACTGTTACTATACTATTCATATTATTATAATATCATATCATTTATTTATCTGCAAGAACAACACAAGTGTATAATATATATTTTAATTTTTTTAATTTACATAAGCGTTTACACCTACATATCGCACATTATAATATATTATATCCACAGGACTAATTAGTACACATTACCTGTACTCCATACCTATACTACTCACTTGAACTTAATTTCATCATGTAATAGAGGAACTCAGCTTAATGTCTATATTTTTTGGAAAAATATATTAATAGCCTTATTGATGCTCCTGGACTCGCAGTGGCGCATTTAAGGGGGGTAGAGGAACCCGCCCCCCATTGGCCTAGCATATAGGTATAAATATTTGTGTCGTAAAACCAGGCTGGACTTTAAGTAGGTATTACATTAATTTTCGTTTTCGTGGAATTTAATTCAAGCGTAATTTCTAATTTTTACATTCCCTTATGCAACAGAATTATTACAATAAATTATCCAAGAACAATATTTATTCACTTATTAAAATAATGTGTTTTACTATTGAGGATGCCTCATTTTTAAAGTTGTCTAAATTGTAAACTGTTTTCATTATATTCGTTCAATCAATATTATTTAATGGTTTGTATTTATATATTATAATATATTACTGTCTCTTCCTGTTATACTACCAACAACTGCCAATTTGATTATTATTACCCAATTACAGTGTAAACTGGACTTTCTCGTTTGTTTGAAAATTAAATCAAATAAATATGGGCTTGGCATACAAAAATTAAAAATTGTTTTACTTAAGAGTATCATAATAATAGTACTTGTATTATGTATAGTATTTTAAAACCAATAAATTGGACAATCTCTTGTTTTGGCACTAAAATTGTTTAAATAATTGAGTTAGGTATAGAATACAAACTAATTGGCCCTCAAAAAAATGTTCCTGAAATTCACCGATTTATGCACTTCTTCATATAATATATTATAGTATAGTATATTACAGTATGCTAAATTAAATATTATGATATTTTATGATTGCGTCTCTCGTACATTGCCACTGTGTTTCGGTCGATGAATGTTATATTGGGTTATTGGAAGTTTGTATTTTTTTCATACCCATTTTATTTGTACCGTATAATGTATAACGTAGGTAGGTACACATTCGCAGGCCACCGTGTGATATAATAAGTGTTATATCGACGAAACCGCACGAGCGCCGCCGCAATAATAAACAATTTTTTTTTCTTCAACCCGTTGTCTGAAAATGCGTACGTATATATAATGATATCATGCCGCACAAAGACAACGCGTGATTATTATTTAACAGATACCTATACTATGAATACAAGTATAATACCTACGTGACGTTACACCATCATGACCGACTGTAATACACTCTTGGTTAATATTATTTATTCGCAATATATCTGCCTACCTACAGTCCGTGCTGCAGTGATACTAAATGCAGTACATTCACTACGATATAATAATATTATATTATACCATAATATCCGTCTATGAAGGCGCACGAGGTCTTTGCACTCTTGAAAACGGCTTGTATTACTCAACTGTTCCCATAGAGCGTGGAGGTACTGCTTATTATATAGGTACTTATAATATTATACAATTATTTATATATTTTGTTTATATATTATTTATTATTTTTCCTGGTGTTTGGCTTCTGTTAAGACAGAGACGGTAAACATACTGTTCAGGGCCAGTGGTCCGCGAAGTGACCCAAGATATTATAATATAGGTAATATAAATGCGCGCAGGGTTGTATAATAGGTAGGATACCTATTAAAATGTCGTAAACACTCTAACCGTAGTCTCGTATATTATATCACTCCATAAAAATTATAATCCACGTTATTATAACGATTTATAAATTTAAAATTTTTCAGAGAGAGACGCAGCATAATTACTTTGGAAGACAAGAGTGAAGAACATGAGTGACTAACAGTTTGAACCAAAATAAGTATTTTTTTGCTCTCCCCAAGAATTCGGAAACAGCAAATTTGTTCCTTTTCCTGGAACGTCTACAAGTACAGTAAACCGTATTCCGTATTTTGTACCTACCTATTATTATAATACACGACACGTTCGTATGTACGTTTCACAATTTGCGTGTGATTGCAGTACGCGCATGAGACGATCTACACGCATAATTTTGGAAGACAAGATGGAATCACAGTTTAAACAGGGGGTTCTTAACCGGTGCAAGTACATGGACCTCAAGAGGGTCTGTAGATGGTTACTTGATCGTACTTTGAAAAAATTTTATAATAATATTTTTATAAATGTTCGGGTGTATTGAATTTCATTCAAAATTGTATTACCTAGATGATATGAAATTCTTATAAGGTATAACCATACTCATTGGTGATTACTCGTTAAAAAAATAATTTTTTAATTAAAATATTAAATAGGTAATAATCAAAATCAAAAGAGTTTTGTTTTGTGTGCTATACATACTATATATTATACTGTAGAGTGGTCTAAAATGCAGAAAAGGTGAAGAAACCCAAATAAGTATTTAGTATACAGTTTTTCCTCTCAGCGATAATTCGGAAATAGTGACTTTGTATTTTTTTTCTGGAACGCCTACGAGTGAAGTATGCCGTACGCATTATTATTATAATACACGAAACCATCGTACGAACGTTTCACAATTTGCGTGCGATTGCAGTACGAGACGATCTGCACGCGTTTGCGCAAAAACCAAATGCGGTCGTTTGCCGTATTACGGCGGGCACACACAATAACACAATTTATATAGCATTATTGTTATTATTATTATTATTATTATTGTCGCCGCGATCGTATGCACGAGATATATACGGGATTTCACGGTTAGCGGACGCGATACCGACTATGTATTATATCATATTATTTTGCTGTGCCGTTATGATATCACTTGCGATTCGCCAGTGTCGGTGCTACCTATACCTATCTATATAATATGCTCATAGGTTTTATTATTATTATGAGTATAAGGAACGCGCGGCTGCACGTCTTCGACCTTTGAGCTCGCTGCAGACGGCGGTCGAGCTGATTGGAAATCGGTATTAAGCGCTATATGATAATATTACAATATAATACAGTAATACCTATAATATAGTTAAGGCATAGTTCGTGTTACTTTATTATATACGCCACATCCAGTGTTTGGAAAGACCGTGCGTGCATCGCATTCACGTTGATATATTGCGAACGACACGTGAACGTCGCTCTCGTCGCATCGTCGTTCTCTATAATCTATATTATATCAGATATAGAACGCGAACGTGAAGGAAATTCATATTTTTAGAGTAATTTCTACGATTTTTAGGTCGTTTAGATGAAGTTTTGTTTTTGATATTATGATCATGGTTTTGTATCGACATATTGTATACCGGTGGAATCGACAAATCTATAATATTATACAAAATTTAAGTGTTTTTTTTAAATGAATATTATATGCAATCTTAAAAAAAAATTGGCAAGTAGGTAACGTTTTGTTGTACATTAAGTGTCTAAAGAAGTCACTGTAATGGATGTGTTAAATTCAATGATATAAGATCAATATAATATACGAAAAACGATTCTTAGTGAATACGGTCTGTCAGTCTTTAATATTACTAAGTATATTTTATGATATTATTGTGATTAAAGTATTTTGTATTGTTATTAGGCATCAGATCTTCAAAAGTAGTCAGTAGGTTAAATTAATTTTGCCTAAAAATTGCATTTGAAAATGTCATTACTCAGTGTGTGTATAAAATATTATAATATATTTTTAAGTTTCAAGTACTCAGGAATATTATTTTTAAATTACAACAAATCAACTAAAATCGTTATTATTTGTTTAAATATATAATTTCGTCCAAATCACGACAAAATAATATTTTATTAAATAAATTTTGATTTGATAAATCTTGTCAACATTTGAACTTTCAATGCTTATGAAAAAAAACGTGCCTATGTAGTTATAATATTTTTTAATTTACTATTGTGATAATGTGTGAGAAGCATTGTATTAGATTTTAAAGTTTTTAAGACATCGAATAAAATTTTATTGACGTTTGTATAAAAAAAAACTAAACAAATAAAAAATTGAAAATTTCTTTAAACGAGTCAAAATATTTTGAAAATGTTATCAAGTATAGAAAATTATAAAATAAACATTTGGTGTAAATTTCAAGCATCTACAGTTATTTGTTTTTGAATTACAACGAATTAAGAGAACCGTTCCATGAGAAAATAAATGAACATCCAATGTCATAAAAATTTGGACTTGAGACGCCCATAAAAAATTATTGTGTATTTACGCACAACTTTTTTTAATTTCCACTAATATCAACTAACGAGGAACCTTGTATTAAGTTTTTTGACTGAGTGAAAGTTTTTTTATTGCCATTCATTTTAAAAAACCTAATAAAAATTGAAAATGTATTATGCTTATGAATAACTCAAAATAAGCCAAATTTTTTTTTCCGTGGCTCTTTTGAATACTACTGAGAATAACAAATAAAAGCATGGCTTCTTAAAAAACAGGATTTGCATTTTCTTAAGTAACAGTAACATTGGAAATAATTTATCACTCGGAGAAGTATTTAGAACAACTTTGTGAAAAAAAAACCATTAAATTGTTTAAATTACACGCTAAAAAACCGTAATCTTTAAATACAATACACCCCTTTTCTCCCCCACAGAAAAAATAAAATAGGACAACGTGGTAATATTTAGGAAGTATTTAAAATATTTCTGTGAAAAAAATTGGAAAAAAGCTCAATAGTGTCGTCAAAAAATTGGTAGGTACAAAAAAAGGCCTGTTCTTTTATATACATAAGGATATGGGAAATTCATAATATTTGTAAAGTTGGTACTTGGTAATAGTTGTAAGGATTATAAATGGATTGATAACTACAAAAAGTGGACATTTTGACTTTACAATATAAATTTAAAAATATAACATAATATATAGGCACTTACCTACATAACATAAATATTTTGTATATAATTTATATCATATCAATAGTATGTTGTAACTTAGTTTTGATTTCAACAAATTTGGTACCCTACTGCCCTTGCATTGATTATATTGGAGGTAACTATGTTGACGAAAGGGAATTTAATTTTATATAATTATAAGTAATTTTAGTATAAATTGTATAATAATATTATACAATTTATAGTAAAATTATGTTGGTAACGTATTATTTTATAGGATGTAATATTAGTATTAGATAAGTAGGTATAGGTATTACTAAAAAGACTTTTTTAAAAACTATGTAAACCTTACTTAACGTTTATTTAAATATTAATAAAATAATAATTTAAATGAAAGACCAGAGTTTTGTGACGTGAACGAATTCTAAATTTAGCGTGAAGCGATAAATGTAATGAATTTACAATGTGTTTTTTTTGTGTAAGAAGATACTTTTTAGTAGAAAAGAAATATTTGATCTTCAACTTTGGCAGTAGTTTTTGATAGAAAATTGAATCTAGTTTTTACTTTTATGAGGTAAAAATTGATATTATCAGTAATTTTCAAAATAATCAGAAAAATTATAGAAAAACGAGAATGTTTACACAAAACTAGATTTTGTCAAAGTCGATTTTCTTATTTTGTAATAATTCCTAATTAGTAAATAACCATAGTTACTTATTTTTATCAAATTTGTATATTCTATATATTATTATAATAGGATATAATAATTGATAAAAATGTCAAATATTTAAATATTACAAGCATTAAATATAGGTACAGGTAGTTTTTGTAATTCCAAAAAATTAATGGAAAAATTACATTTTTGATTTTTATTGTAAAGGAATTAACATTTTTGTTCATATTTTAATCTATATAATCTAGATGTATAGTTAAGAATTAAGACTTATGAGCCAATATTTCTACTCTAAATTCTGCGTGAACGCACGAAACCAATTTAAAGGGTAAAATTACCCCAATATACTATTATTTACATTGTATTTCGCGTTCCTCGCTAAAAATATAAAAATAATAATTGTCAGTTTATCCGCACCGTCCAGCTACATATATGAGGTCAATGGGATATACTATATTTAATTGTTTCAGAGCTTCTGGGTTCTTACTGATCGGTTGCGATAGAATTATTAATTTTTTTTTTAAATCTGACGTACAAATTACGTTAAGAGGACGTGATACCCGCATGTGTTGTCTTCGTCTTACAAGTGCGTAACATACCAAATTATACACTCAGCAGAACATGTGTAGCTCCGTTAATTTAAAAATAAGAGCGAATTGTTCTCTTATAAAATCTAAAGGTAAGATTATTATCCAGGCAACCTCATGGGGTTTTTAATATATTTTAATTTTAAAGCGAGTTATGAGTATTTTAAGATGTACAAATAATTTACAATTTTAAAATACTCATAACTCGCATTAAAAGTAAAATATAATAAAAAGCCCAAACAGTTGCCTAGATAATAATCTTACCTTTAGATTTTATTAGAGGTCAACTCGTTCTAATTTTTAAACTAACGGAGCTACACATGTTCTGCTGAGCGTAAAATTTGTTATGCTACACAATGGTAAGACGGAGACAACACAGCGGGTATCACGTCTTTTTAAACGATAGCACGCGTTTTGTTCAGTAACATAATAATAATATATAGAAACCAATTATTTGTCCATTTTACATATTCGAACTCGTGAAACGTGATTTTAACACCACTGATCGTATACATTATTCCAAGAAATAATATACATATATATAATAGCATCAGTAGACCTACGTAGGTATGTGGACCTCTATATTATTGTAATTGTCAGCACTATATCTATGCATAATATCACAATTGTTTTTGATACCTACCTATACATAATTTACTGCAATTAAGTTCTATGTTATGTTTATAAATTTAATGCAATTTTAATATTCTAATAAAAAATAGGTATAATTTATGTTCCTTATTATGAATTTAAAATTGTATGTTTTAAATGTACTTTGCATGTATTATTGTGTGAAGACATGGAAAAACATTTTTATTATTTAAAATAGGGACAAAATTATGTTAAATTAGACACGATCACTCCCCTCCATTTGAAAACCACCTGGCACGCATCTGTAGGTGCATCATAAATTATTGTTCCGAGACGTAGCGGGAATTCATTCCGAGCCTGTGTAACACCGTTTGCACGTATAATTTTAATTCGTATCGTAATATTACTATTCCGATATCGTATATTATGATTTATAAGATTATTGTCACAATATTGGGCCGAGCCACCGCGATGATGCATACCCGCTGCATTTCTGCGCCACGACGTATGTATACGCACAACACGCGCCTTAGATAGATACGCCCGCCAAACACGCTATAAATGAATTTATTTTTCTTCTTCACTTATATTTTATTTACCTAGTTCTTTTTATACACCACCATGCGGTGGCAGTTGTTTAATATTATGTTATACCTGTTTATATGTGGTATTTGGTGTACCTTAATAGCAGGCATGTATAATATATAGTTCGAACGAAAACGGTCAAACGAATAGGGGGGAAAAAATCGAATTGGCTGCGTTAGCGGAAGGCATAAATATATTATTGGTGTTGAATATTATATGTTTATGTGGCACACAAATGTTTCAGACGTCCGCGACCCCTGCGATCTATAGAAATATACTCCCTATAATGGTTTATTTTTGATTACTACAATATTTATATTACCTGATAACATAGTGGTTTAAGTAGCTAAAAATAATCGTGAGAGAGGATATAAAGGCATTTGGCAAGTCTTTTTATATTTGTCTACCATAGTGAGATATGTAAATTTCAGCTCTATAATATATTTCGTACCTGAACCATCTACACAATTTTTTCCCCCAAAAACTATTTTTTTTTTTTGATATATTGAATCGTTAAATCCATTTACAATAGACATATAATAGGTAGGTAATGTATACATGAACATGAAAGACTTGTCAAAAGGAATTACCTAACACTTTTGAATTCGTTTTTTTTTTTAAATTTTCTTTTATACTAAATCTCTACACCAGTTTCTATTTACCCTTCTTGGAGGATTTCCTTGAGGGATTTTCTCGAAGTCAAGGGCAAAGATCAGTGTGTTTTAATGATTTACAAGGTGTGAGCGGATGTGTTTGTAAGTAGATGTTGCTACGTCTAAGACTGTTTGAACTTTTAAGTCCTAGTGAAAAGTATGATTCGAGACATAAAATAGTACCTACATGGCTACATCTGTTATCATACGTTCACGGAGCTACGTAAATATATTGATTGGAAGGTTTATATATAATAAATTATGTTGGATTCTTTTAGAGCACTCCTTAATTGGACACCGTAAGGCTATTTTTATAAATTTTTATAATGAAAATTAAAATTGTTGCTGTATCTAGAAGGGATGCTTTGGAAAATGAATATAGGGATATCAAATGGTAACTATAATCACTTTACATAAGGGTACCAGTATATACAGATATACTGTTTATATGGCATTTTAGGTATCACTGTTGGTGTTGTAGCCATTGTAAAATCCTACTTCAATTTGTAGAGGTAGGTACATGATGTATATTTTTTGGTTACAAAGACGAAATCTGAAAATAGCTTGTGACCAATCAAAATGTAGAGATTTTTGAGGTCGAGAAATCGTACAGGGTGCTGTAATAATTGATTTAGCAACAGTCAAAAAACAGAAAATAAGGTAACCACCGGCCATGTACAGGTATGACCGAATATTCGAATAAACGCTGTGCTGAGGGATTTTCGATTTCTTTCAATCACAGGAGACCTAAAGTACCTGCTTGATACTTGTAAGTTGTAATAATTCGTCACACAATCTACTGGAGAAAATTATATATGACTAGGTAGTAGGTACCAATGATAGTATAATAATAATAATAGGTAATAATTAGGGTTCGGATTTGAAGGCCTTTCTTTTATTAATCATAATAGAAAAATAATTTTTATACAAAAATGTGTTTCATTTAATTTCTTAGACGATGGATGCATTTTTTTTTTGCCTTTTTACTTATAAATGCCTTTTTGCCTTTTGTACTTATAAATGTCTTTTTTGTGTTTAATTTTCAGTTGATTTTATAATTTTATACACAGCTTACGTATTATCGCTACAAATGGGTTTTATTCTTCGCAATATTTATCGATATCGTCTTATCGAGTATTTGGTATGGCCATAAAATTACCCGTACACCTATTTAAAGATTAAGATATGTTCGTAATGCGTATCAAGTAGCAATCTTAATTTAGATAATTATTTATGTATGAAATACGCCCCGATAACTTCGGTGGACGTAGAAAAATCCTTTTCCATTTATAAAAATATTTTGAGCCCGAACCGTAACCGTTTTTCTGAAGACAGCTTGTCAAAATACATAGTAGTCATTTTTTTTTTTAATACCAACTAGTTTATTTTGCATTAAATTAACTGGTATAACTCAAGTAAGTTAATTTTTAAAATTGATTTTAACTAATTCTTAGGACAAACCTGGTTAAAGAAAAAGGTAATCTATTTATACAAAATAGCATAAACTTAAACTTGTGTGCATTTGAAAGTGTTTAAAAAATGTTCACTATATTATTTTGTAGTATATTTATAAATTGCCTTTTTATATAAATTAAATGCCTTTTTTTACATTTTAAATGCTTTTTTTATTGATTATATTGCCTTCAAATCCGAACCCTAGTAATAATAATATGATACAATGAGTACCGTCTTACAGCATGACGCGACGGTCGAGGCTTATATAGTATATCCGTATAGGTAATATATCAATATTACACAGTTTATAACAACAGTCGGTTTGTTCCGCGTGTTGAACATTTATCTACCTACATATTTTGTTGTTTAGTCTGCAGTAGTACCATGGGTACTTACATTCATCCATACACGTAGCCACGTATAGATACTTTATAATATATAATATATAGGTACCTACTCAGCTATATACGGATATACCATTATACGACCGATCACAATTATAAATAAATGGAAACGCGATATTGAACAGCGCTCCACAGAGAGCGTTTGAACAGTATATGTATATAATAGGTGTAGACTTATTTTACCGAACAATGATCCACGGTATTGGGGGAGACTCCGTGTGCATGTGAATATATTATAATATAAATAAGACATAACAAAATAATAAAAAATTGTGCGCACTAACCGAATAACGAGCTCCCTGCTCGTGACTTATCAAGAATGAATGGCTTGTCCATTAAAACGTGTAACTTTATACTTTTCTCCGTAATTATGTGGTTGATAACGGAATAGTCCAACTAGAATAATACAAATTTTATTGCTGTAAAACGCCAGGTATTATCATATTATGCGTGCTCTACTTGTAGAGACTTGTGATAAATTAATGTAGTTATAAGAATCGGGTTACCATCATATTCGACGGATCGCAGTCGGTGCACGGAAACAGTATAAATATTATCGAATGTGCCGTCCTGAAACGTAATTTTGACGCGAACCGAATGGCGTTGAATATGTCTGAATTTCCGTTACCTGTAAAAAATCAATTTAATAATAAACGTTTTCTAATTTTAAATTGAATACATTGTGCGACAATTATACAATATAACGCCACACTTATGCAGTTTCTGCCTCGGGTTTATCAAATATTAGTTTTATAGTCACACAAAATTATAATATTAATTATATAGTTACCGATTTGTATGTTGCTCAAGAACTGTAAGAATAGGGTTGGGCTTGCGAACACTTGACCGTTTATAACAACGCTGTGAGGCTCGTCGAATAAACCGCTGCCACCAAAGAAAACAGCTGAAAATCTGAAATCGCAAATAAATTGTATAATATATATATACAAATGTTTGTATTTTAAACAAAACAATATTTATATAATATTGTTTATTTGTATGGTATATTCAAAACTGATGGTATTATTAGTTTGCAGTCAGATTGGATACTTATATTCGATGCTTGTTGGAAATTGTTTCGGGCAATGTGGAATACCGACCAATGTACACACTACCCTGTTTTTGGTCTTGCCCAGGAAGTTTGTGCCTCGAATACAAACAAATTATTTTTTGTGCAGAATTTGTTTCTATCCACTATTACTAATAAATAATAATTATATAATATTGGTGGAAAAAACGTACAAATTTATTTATTTTATATTAATTTTAATTATATTTATTACATATTCTGAATATTTAAAAACAATGGAAGGTAATTCACTTTGTAAAATTTAATAATTTTATGAATAATTTAAAATCATAAAAATAATGATAGTAAATATACCTATATCTAAAATATTGATCGATGATCGATGTACTTGTCGCAGCTTCGCAAAATAAGTAAATGCAAGTGTACAAAAGCAGACAAACTTTGTAATTCTAAATGCTATTAATCACGTACAAATAAATAGGTGATAACACAATTTTAAATATTCTTAATATTATAATAACTTGTGATAGTATCATTATCATAATTATTATTATTATTATTATTATTATTATTATTATGTTGTTAGGTTATGTATGTGAATTTGACGGTGATACACACGACTTTTTGTAATGTCTATTACTGTTTTTTACATCAGAAGTGGGATTGAACACATATTGATGATGGTTAACTCGATTGATTTGGATGGAAAGGGCAACAATAAGACTGAATATACGGAACAGGAAATTAAGAAAGTGGTCCTCGGCCAGGACAATGCATCGGTAAGGAAGACCCGAATGCGCTTTTGGTACAAACATTGTTCAAGCAGAATGAATTGCTGATGAGCAAGTTGGTACTGAAGGGTAACCAATCGGCGGAGGTGTAGGTTCAACCCGATTTATCTAAAACGTTAACAACGTTCAACGGAAAGTGTAAACCACATGAGGCGGCTGACTGCTTAAATACGCTGTGTGGTGTTGCAGAATTACATCGTTGGTCTGACGTCCTCAAGTTGGAGGCGGCAAGAGTTAATGTAGATGGGCCAGCACGACAGTGGTTGGACGAAAATTTGTGTCATGGGCAGAATTTGAACGACAGTTTAAGTCAACATTTGTAAGAAACGTTAATATGGCAGCCGTTGGAAAGCGTTGACAGCTCGTGTACAGGGTAGGAATGAAAGTATTTTGGATTACTACCACGAGAAAATTCGGTTGTGTCGAGATCTAGAGCTCGATTTCTTTAATACAAAGGAACAGTTTTTAGAGGGTGTCCAGTCAAAGGAATTGTTCCAGCATTTGTTAAGTCGTAAGCATGATGGTGAAGATGAATTGTTGTTTGATATCATGGACTACTTACGCATAGTAGAGCAGAGAAATGGACGATTTCAAAATAAACTTGTCTTTTCAACTTCAAACGAAAAGCCAATGCCGAAGACGGAAGGTCTTAAACAAAAAGCGGAAAGTGCAAGTGGAGTAAGTCAAAAGGGGGTTGGGGTGGCAACAAATCGCATATGTGTTAACTGCGGGTCCAGAGACCACATCGCACCAAGTTGTTCAATTCCAACCAGGCCAAAGGGAGCATGTTATGGATGCGGTTCAACAAAGCATCAACGGTCTACTTGTCCAGAACGGGAGAAAAAAATCAAGGATGCAGATAAGGAAGAATCTCAAGGACAGAACGGGCAAAAGTATACCGGATCATCAGGAGAAATTAGGTTATTGGAGCCGGCGTACTATGTAAGGGTAAGTGTACAAGTGTGCAAAGATGATTGTATTATCAATGTGGTAATAAATAGTGGTAGTCCGATTTCTTTGATTAGGTCTCATATGGTGGGATCTAGTGACAGACAACCTTTTAAGAAAGATATTTTAATTTCTGGTATTAATGGGTCACAATTGAATATTGAGGCAGTTGCTAGTACTACAGTGTCATTAATCGATTACAACATAAGTAAGAAACAAGTATTTTATGTAGTAGATAATCTTACAATGTCATCCAAGTGTTTGTCGGGTAGGGATTTTATTAAAGGAATAGATATTGCGTTTGGAGAAGCTGGTATGATGACAATAAATCCAAAACATGAAATAGGTAAAGATGATGACTTTATGGATAATTTAGGATTAATCGAGTATGAGGTTGGAGATGATGTTGAATTAAATGTGGGTGACGTGCCATTTGTTGATAAGCACAAATTGATGGAGGTGTATAATAATTGTTACAAAAAAGCTTTAAAACCAGAGGTACCTGAAATAGATTATGAGGTTAACATAAGCTTGAAGGACCATACTCCTTTTAATTAGCGACCTAGAAGATTATTATATGCCAAAAGAGATGCAGTGAAGGATATAATTTGTGGTTTATTAGATCAGGGTATAATTAAGGAAAATAAGTCCGAATTCTGTTCACCCATAGTTTTGGTGAAAAAGAAAGATAAGACATATCGTATGTGTGCTGATTTGAGAGAGTTGAATAAAAGAGTGGTGAAGGAACACTATCCGATCCCTCATATAGATGATTTGTTGGACAAGTTAAGGGGAAACTTATTCTTTTCCAAGTTGGATTTAAAAAATGCATATTTTCATGTTAGAGTGTCTGAGCAATCGTCCAAGTACCTGTCATTTTCAACATTTTTAGGACAGTATGAATATGTGCGATTACCGTTTGGTTATTGTAATAGTCCATCAGCATTTATGAGGATTATTGAGACGGTGTATTGAGACGGAAATTGTTAGTAAATTTGGATGATTTGTTGATAGCCACAGAAACTATAGGTGAAAATTTGGAGGTAATAGAATCTGTATTGATTGCATGTAATAACAATTTGTTTGAATTGAGGGAGGATAAATGTTTTTTTTTGCAGTTAGAGATAATTTATTTAGGTTATGTAGTCGATAGGGATGGAGTGAGACCTGATCCTGCTAATGTGGCGGCAGTGACACAGTTTCCTATTCCTAATTCAATTGCCAATGTACACGGTTTTGTAGGACTAGTAAGTTATTTTAGAAGGTTTATTGGAAATTTTTCTATTTTGGCAGCACCATTGTATGCGCTATTAAAAAAGGGAGCTCAGTTTAAATTTGGGGAAAAAGAGTTGCAGGTCTTTGAACTATTAAAAAGTAAGTTGGTACAAATGCCAATTCTGGCATTATATTCACCGAAAGCTGAAACAGAGATACACTGCGATGCTAGTGCTTTAGGTTATGGGGCAATATTGTTACAAAAACAAAAAGATGGTCTTATGCACCCTGTGTTTTATTATAGCAAGCGAACCACGGAGGTTGAAGCTAAATATCATAGTTACGAGCTGGATTATTTGGCTTTGGTATATGCTGTA